>NC_036860.1:6485266-6488828 GCF_002910315.2 Salvelinus sp. IW2-2015
GTAAGTGTTGCTTATTATGTCGGGTGTATATGGTTGATAAAACAAGGGAATATTTGCGTGACATTCGCTTGAAATAAATATAATTTGCATGATGTTTTCTCATATATTTTTTTTTACGCATCACTTGACGGGTCTGGAAAATGATTTATTGCGCCCTGGGGGTGCTCTCAGGTACTCGAGTGTGTGAGACTCGAGAACTTTCTCGTCCAGCAAAGGCGGCAACATCTAAAGCGCAGGAGAGTATAAGAGAAATATATGTATTTTTACCATCAAGTCATTTGCAATATGCATCGAGGCATTCATGAATTATACAACAGCTTTAGCCGCATAAAATATTTTGTGATTGAATATCCTCTTATTATCTGTTAATGACCACTTGCGTATAGGGTAAAGGTCACATCACATTTTACATGAAATATTACAGCTCCATTAGCCTATAGTGTATCATCAAAATCCTCACAATTATCTTTCATTAAGCCCCATGCAATGTTTTTCAATACCCTAACAGCATGGTCTCCAACATATTGCTTTGTCAATTACACTTACTTTGTTAGTTACTTTGTTGTTGTTTATTAGAGTTACTTTGTTTAATGTTAATTAGGCTACGTTTTTTTTTTATTGTAGGAGGTCTAAACTTTTTCTCCCAGTGTTTCTGCAGAACATTTTATTATAAACGTAAAGTATATCTGTTTTACTTATTACCCTGATATTACAGCACTTAAGTGGTTTACATTATATTTTATAATGGAATAAAACCTTAATATGTAGTTCACACAGGGTACTGTAAATGTATTTGTCATAATGACTGAATACAACTTGTCCTAGTCAGCCAGTGTCAAAATGTTTAAGGTGGACATCATCTGTAAGGTTACCTTATAGGACTACTGCTAACGCAGAGGTTAGGGTTTTTGGGGTTGAGAGCAACACAACATCATGCCATTCCTGTTGAGCACACGCTTCCCTGCTATATTTTATGCTTTCACGGGTGTTTTGCCTAACACTTGTACTCATAATAGAGTCGATTATTTCACAATTTACAGTCGGTTGCAATCTGATTCACGAGCACGCAACCCCCGCCTCCGACTCAAGACTTATGTGGACTTGTTTGCAGCTACATTTTACATTTAGATGGGGATCTCCAAAGAGTCATCTGTTGTCAGTATAGGTCAGAGAGAGAACGCCCTCATTCTTTTAAAAAAAGAGCGAGGGAACACTTTCTTTCATTAAAGGCATATAGATTTCTAGCAACTATAAAACACAATCTCAATTTAAATCTATGTAGGCCTGAGGGTATGTCTGGCAGCATATCTTACAGCCTCCAGGTTATTCATCTAATGTAAAACTTGTTGTTGTCAAATATAGGATAGGAAACAGATATGTTTATCAAGTCTTTTTCTTTTTTGGTGCGATGTTCTTCGTATGTTGCCATAGAGAAATATCCATCCCATGGTCACAGAGGGGTTGTTTTAATTGGTTAATTCTGTTGTCAAACCACTTGAATTGGCCGTTGCTTACTTTTACAATTACAGAGAAAATATGACTGAAATGGAAGGAAAGGATACAGGTACATTGAGTGTACAAATCATTAAGGACATCTGCTCTTTCCACAACAAAGACTATCCAGATGAAAGATATGATCCCTTATTGATGTTAAATCCACTTCAACCAGTGTAGATGAAGGGGAGGAGACGGGTTAAAGAAGGATTTTTAAGCCCTGAGACAATTGAGACATGGCTTGTGTGTATGTGTGCCGTTCAGAGGGGGAATTGGCAAGATAAAGTATTAAATCAAATCCAATTTTATTGGTCACATACACATGGTTAGCAGATGTCATTGCCAGCGTAGCGAAATGCTTGTGCTTCTAGTTCCGACAGTGCAGCAATATCTAAATTGTAATCTAACAATTCCACAACAACTACCTAATACACACAAATACATGAGATGAGTAATGCGAGATATGTAAACATTATTAAAGTGGTGTTATTAAAGTGCCTTTGAACAGGGCATGGTAGTAGGTGCCAGGCGCACCGGTTTGTGTCAAGAACTGCAACGCTGCTAGGTTTTCACGCTCAACAGTTTCCCATGTGTATCAGGAATTGTCTTCCACCCAAAGGACATCCAGCCAACTTGACACAACTGTGGAAGCATTGGAGTCAACATGGGCCAGCATCCCTGTGGAACACTATCGACACCTTGTAGAGTCCATGACCCAATAAATTGAGGCTGTTCTGAGGGCAAATGATTCTATATTAGCAAGGTGTCCATAATGTTTTGTACACTGAGTATGCAATTGTAAAGAGTGCTGGGTCTGGTCTCTGTGACCAGTGAGGTCAGAGTTCTCCATCATCCACTAACATTGTGACATGAAGGCACTGTTACCAGAGCAACCAGACAATTTTTCAGAAAGATAAATATAATTTCCGAGGCATATCTGTTGGCGGTTCAGTGTGGTGTTTTTGATCTTGTGTCTGTTGGACAGATACTGAGAGTGTGTCCTCGTGGGGAAGGCCTATTGTCCACGGCTGCTTTTGACATATCACCCCCGAGGCACCTGGAGGCTTCAGGCATGCCATGGAATACTAATGTAACATTGTAGGAAGATAATGCATGTGAGGGGTTCAACATAAAGGTTGGGGTAAATGTCAGTAACAATCTATCTGATGTACTGTACATTTTGTGTAATAGCTTTTATAGACTAGGCTACTTTCTATTGTCATTCAAAATTGTGTTTTGGTGTGCTGGTGATATATTCATTTGGATGAAAACGTGATAAGATCACTGGACTGGACTAAAAAGTGATGAATTAAGTGAAATCCATTTCTGCCATGTTAAAGAGTGTCGACATGATAAGCATGGAGGGCAAGAAATCAAATAGACCAGAAAAAGTATCAGTTTGCTTGCTACTGACACAGCTCTTTGCAGACATTTTGCAAGTCTCACTATGGTTCCCTGAGTTCAACTCCTTTGACCTATCCAAGCTGACAAACTTCTCACCCAGCAAACCCAAGGAGAGGGGAGGTAACTCGTGCTGTGTCATTGATGAAGTGGCCATAGGAAGGCTGATGGCCCTAGAGCAGGGCTGTCTGGGCCGGAGCATTCATCTGCTCATTTAAGGCCGAGAGAAGCTGTGTAGGGACTAGGAGGCTGGGGGACTGGGAATAGCAGACAATGCCAGTATTTTATCATCCTTTGGCCTTGGTCATCATGAAACGGCAGTTCTCAGGCTCTAGCACTGCAGTTGTTCTGCACCCTGTATCATCTCCACCCCGGAGCCTTGCTGTTTTTATCTCCCTCTCCTTCTTCCCTCTCCCCTCTTTTGGTTCTGTGGGTTGCATTGGAGAGTGTCAACATTGTCCCCAGCACCTTGACACATTTCAAGCTACCCCAAAGAGTTAGCTCCTCTTGGTAGCAGGCAAATAGATTCTATTTTCAGACCGGTGCCCTTCATCTGCTCTCCAAGTTCCCTCTCCACTCCTCTCCTCTCTCCTTGGCTTCTTTTCCTGACGTTCTTTTACTCGCTTGACAACTATCTCCAACCAATCCCAATCTTCTCAGACGGATC
>NC_036860.1:6488853-6520843 GCF_002910315.2 Salvelinus sp. IW2-2015
AGTGGCCAACCAACCTGTGTCATGAAGGGCCTCTCCCCTACTATATATGTCTCACTTCACGACCATAATCTACTAATGGGGTTGTAAAAATGTAATACATACTAGATACCGAAACATATGTTCCTACCTAAAGAAACCTTCTCTTCACCGCCTCTAGTTGTGGCCTAAGTGGAGAGTGAGGACGCCACTAAGTTCAGACACAGGCAACGGACATTCCAAGACTGGGTAATGTTATATAAAGTGTTAACTCCTGCTAATGAAACATTTCTCTCTCTCTCTCTGAGCATAAGCTTAGAGGGATGGTAGCGTACACTCACTATACCCCACAGAATAACTGCTAAAGAAATTTTTCTCGGTCTGCTGGAGCTGTCTGTGCCGTAATATGTCCTTTGCTAAGTGCACGATGCGAACACCCAGGGGTCTGTCTGTGTAAATTGACTTTTCTGAAGCTTATAAATTTGGTGTAAACTTGTGCCGTTCATTGTATGATAGTCACCATAGGAAAGAGCTATGGCCTCTAGAGCACCGTCTGGGCTCGGGAGATGTCTCTGCCCCTCATTTCTGAAAGGTCCGAAGAAGCTTGTGTGTAGACTAGGAGCTGGGGGACTGGGAATAGCAGACAATGCCAGTATTTATCATCCTTTGCCTGTGCATCAGGAAACGGCATGCTCTCATCAGGCTCTAGCACTGAGCAGTTTAGTTCTCCACCCATCATCTCGTCCACCAACCACCTTGCTGTTTTTTATCGCTCCGCCTTCGTCTGCTTCCCCTCTCCCTCTTCGTCTGTCCGTCATAGCTACACACATCTAATCTAACATAGAGCAATACTGTGTCAGACGCTTACTCTTGCCCATCCCACAACCTTGACACATTTCCAAGCTTACAACCAAAAGTTAGCTCCTCTTGCTTGTAAGCAGGCAAATAGGATTCTATTTTCAGATCGCCTGCAGCCAATTCTAACTTCTCACTCCTCAATAAAGTATCCACCCTCTACACACTCTCATTTCCTTGCCCACTGTCTTCTTTATTTTCTGGTGCCAAAGTAAACCAGCTATTCTATTTACTCAGCTTGTACAACTATCTCCAACAAAACCATAGTGTCAGAGTCTCGATTCCCTGAGTTGGAGACACCCTGGGAGACGAGGCAATGACAATAAAGACAAATCCATTGCCACGCTACTACAAATGGAGAGAGAAAAAAATGAAAATGAGGAGGCGGAGAAAAGAGAGTTTTGTCATGCCAAAGAGCCTTTTTAATCGTAGTTTAGAACCTTGAACCAGATCCAGGATGTGTTTGTGCTCCTCCTCGGTTCCCGTCTTTAATATTGTTATTAATCCGCAGAACCGTTTCGGAGTTAATTAAAAGCAATGACGTGAGCGTCACTCTCTCAGGAGGGCCCTGTGTGAATAATCACTCTGTCTCCTTCTTTAATAAGCTCCAGCGTCCTCCGAGCAGCGCATATGGCTCTTCCCCAACAATTACTGCTCCCTGCTTCCCACCATGCAAAAACACACACCTGCCCCCCCTCACTGTGTACTGCCCTCTACAACTCCTCTGCTCTGTTCGAGCCATCCAAGGTGACCTCCAGAAGTACACCGTTTATGCCCATCCCTTTATTGACAATTTAATATCAATATGTGTTTTGATTACTATTGGAGACATAAAGTTTTGCTCTTGGAGGTTAACTTCAGGAATACTGTTTTGCTTAGAAAGCAAAAACACACTTGAAAGATTCTGGCCTGTAGTATAGAAATTAGGGGAAATCTTGGCACAGTCCGTCACTGGCTCTTTTGAATTGATGTATCCAAGTAGACACACGGTGCTGTGAAGTGAAGTACTGCGATCATCTTCACAGACTGGTTTATTTATTTGTTTATTTGGATGGTCATTAGCTTTTGCAGAGACAACAGCTGTTCTTCCGGGGGGTCCACAAAAAACACAAAACACTGATACATGGATAGCATAGGACAGTCAGCCACATTTTTAACACAAAGATATACAAACAATATAACAACAAAAACAACAGTCGCCACCATTCAATGAGATGTCGTTTTTTAAGGTCATTTTGTTGTTTGCTTGAGTAATTGGAGTTGGAAGGGAGTTCTATGTGATCATGGCTCTGTATAGTACTGTAATTTGCCATGAATAAATACTAATTGACTGTATGTACACTTCTGACCCACTGGGAATGTGATGAAAGAAATAAAAGCTGAAATAAATCATTCTCTCTACTATTATTCTGACATTTCACATTCTTACTATACAGTGGTGATCCTAACTGACCTAAGACAGGGAATTTTTACTGGGATTAAATGTCAGGAATTGTGAAAAACTGAGTTTAAATGTATTTGTCTAAGGTGTATGGTAACTTCTGACTTCAACTGTATCTGATGTTAGAGAAGCTTCCATTGAAGAACACTCTCTGGGTTCAATTGGCTAAATAATACTCCAACCTTGTGATGGCAAGTGATATAAAGCGAAGCAAGTGAGTTTCTTCAATAACAATTTATGATCAATTACATCAAAGACTGCACTGAAATCTAACAATAAAGCTCCGACTATCATTTTATTATCCATTTATTTTAACCAATCATCTGTCATCTGAGTCAGTACAGTACTAGTTGAATTGCATTGTATTAGGTCAAACACAATATTCCCCATCGGTTTACTAAGAACAGGCAGCAAACTGATTTGGCGGCTGTTAGAGGCAGCAAAGTGTGCTTTACTGTTTTTAGGCAGTGGACTTACTTTAGCTTCCTTCCACGCCTGTGGATACACACTCCTTTAGGCTTTGGTTCAAGATAAAGCAAACGGGGGTGGCAATACATTCTGCTACAATTCTCAATTGTGTCCCATCAAGGTTGTCTATACCTGGTGGTTATTGATGGATAACAATAGTTCTTGCCCATGATATCATTTAAGGTACTCCAGAGTCTTTTTACATTGTGTTTTATGTCATTTATCTTGGTTTGGTAATATCATTTCTTCTTCTTTTTGTAGACAGTATGTCAACCAATCAGCTGAGCAGCCTGACTTGTTTGCCACCGCTTTTGCATAATTTATTTGAACCAAACACTTTTTAAATTCCTCGTTAAGCCAGAGGGCTTTAACAGTTATCACAGTGAATTTCTTAACAGGTGCATGCTTATCAGCAATTGGCATGAATACTTTAACAAATCCTTCCAGTGCTGCATCTGGATTCACTTCCTCATACACATCTTCAACAACGGAGTCCTGAGAAAACATGTTGTATGATCTCTTATAAATTACATGGATCCCAAAGTTCTTGTATTTATTTTCGGTAATACCAATTACCCCACTGAAGACATTCTTTTAAAAAGTATACTTAGTCATTATAGACTTTACATGGGAAAAAAAGACTTTTTACATCTTAGTCTGAGGGGGGTTTAACCTTCCAGACTGGGTATTGTATTAACTCAATACCCAAGGCTTTTACTTGCGACATACAACTATCAAGTATTGCTATGGGGCGCAATCGGCCAATGTAGGCTTGTACACAATCGGCCAACCTTAACACACACACACACACACACACACACACACACACACACACACACACACACACACACACACACACACACACACACACACACACACACACACCCTTTCTGTGTGTGGTTACAGTAGGCTAACGTATGTCAATGGTTTTAGGAACAGCAGTAACATCAGGCGGGATTTAGGCTACCAACTGCCTAGCCAGTTGTAGCTCAATCTTGGGTGCAATGATCACGTTCCCGCACTGACTGACCGTGTGGAGGCTTATTGATTTAACGTTACGTTAACCTACATGCTACACTAGCAAAGTTATAAATTACATAACGTTAGCTGTCGGCTATATTAGCCACGACTTACCATTTTTTGTGCAGCTTCAAATGTCGAACAAAGTTGGAAATTGTTGCGCCTCCGTCTGTAATTTTCTTCCCGCATGTTTTGCAAGTTGCAATCTGTTTTTTGCTGATACAGCTAGTCTTTATAACCAAAAATAATAATTTGGGGTATCATCTTTCCAAGGGCTCCATCTGAATTCACCCACCGACATTCCTCTGCACTACCACGCACAACTTTTCCCCAGCTGGCACAATTTGATTGGCTGTTGTCCGATTCAAACTGTAATTCGTTAAATGAAGAGCTGATTCTTTTTTTAATAGCATCATTTTTAATATTGGGCTCGGGGAGGGTATCAAGTAAGTTCGAGTCCAAGTTAAGTCATGAGTCATTGGTGTTAAAGTCAAAGTCGAGTTGCAAGTCATCATATTTGTGACTCGAGTCTGACTCGAGTCCAAGTCATGTGACTCGAGTCCACATTGCTTATTTGAGTCAGAAAAGGATGTTCATATGATAGGTAAGATATACAAAACCTTGCAGAGAGCCTATCCAAATGACAATCTCTTAGAAGAAAATATAAACAGTTGGAACCAAGACTTAAAAAGAACTGATGTTGGCACAAGATGGAGGGAATGTTGGAGCATAACTAACTAAATTACAGTTTACGAAAATGTATATTTAATCCAGTATAAACTAATGTATAGAATGTATTATGGAAGAGACTAAATGTAAAAAATGTACAGCACAATGGCAGAGTCATGTCTTAAGTGTAAAACTAACAATGACTCAATAATCCATGCTCTCTGGGAATGCTATAAAGTCCAAAAGTTATGGGCGAGATAAAAAGTTGTCTGTCAGAAGTATTGAGATACCCAATGGGCTGGACGATTCTCTTCTCATCACTCATCTTGAAAAAACAGAAACAAAAAACTTGGAAATCAATCTGTCAATTGACATAATGGAAACATCGTATTATTTATTATTGAAATAGAATGGGTAAGAGGTAGCCTAGTGGTTAGAGCGCTGGACTAGTAACCGAAAGGTTGCAAGATTGAATCCCCAAGCTGACAAGCTAAAAATCTGTTGTTCTTGCCTAGTTAAATAAAGGTAAAAAAACTAATTTGTACAATTTTGAGGCAAACAATAATTCAGGCACTAGGAAAGGGGGTGTGAGCATGTGGGTCTGGGCAGATGAGATGTAGTTGTTGTTTGTATTTGGTGGGAAAAATACAAAATAAAATGACAAAAATGTAATATATAAATTACTTTAGGCCCAACCTTAGGCACTTTGGCTTCCCTTGTTATTGCCACAATGTTATGGTCACTACAGCCAATGGGAACTGATACAGCGTTGCATCAAAGCTCTGCAGCATTAGTGAAGATATAATCAGTACAAGTGGATGTCACAGATCCAACACTATTATGTGTGTAAAGTATTATCCAAAGCAACATTTAGAAAATGTCTTTGTATTTCCGCCTAGAGGGCTGTTGGAGATACAATACTGCGTGAATGATGCTGTTATCTGCGTGTCATTTCCCAACCTATCAACATGCATCTCAGTGGTTCTTTCTTCATGCCTCTGGGGGTTTCTTAAGCTCTGGTGCACATCAACACAAGACAGTTTAGCCTATTGCTGAATACCCAGGTGTGACCCATGCAGTGTGTTTAGCATGGAAATCTATACACAGCAAATTGAACAAACATGAACCATCTGGATCCAAATCTGGCATGTTATATTAGTGTCTGTCTTGATTTAATGAAACCTGTTTGAAAATTTGGAGGGGGAAAAAAGTGCTTTTTCCCGTAATTATATAATTCAATTCACAAAAAAAGAGGGCGACTGAAAGAAAGTTCAGGCTATGTTGGGTGTTAAAATACACATACATGCATTGCATTCATTTACTTTGTAGCATCTATTATTTCAGAATCAATATAAATCTGTGGTAACACTTTATTTTAAGGTACACATATTAGCCACTTATTTGTAGTTTATAAGTATATATATAATGATCTTATAAGGCCTTTATTATGTCAAATTAGTCATATATTGGACCTTCATTTTGCGATTTATTATTCAAAGTCATGTATTACTGGCCAATCCTTAATAACGTCATTATTAACAATACTAAAGGCATATTCATATTTAATAAAGAGCAAGTTACACAAGAAACAGAGTCTTAATAAGCTGTCTCAATGTGGAACTGGTAAGGGGATTGTACCTCAATATGTGGTCCCTATTATAATTGTGACCATATTTTTACATGCAGAATTTTTTCTCTCCATAATTGACCATAAAGAACAGAAAGGGGGACACCTCACCTCATCTATGCCAAACAGCCAACATTCAAGTCATTTGATGTATAAATAAAAAATGAGCAACTCATTTTCAATATACACTTCCATATATGGATGTTGACTGTAGGGCATGATATAATGTGAATCGCGAAAGGTGAGCGCACCTCCCCACACCCATGAGCAAAACCATAATAATGTTTGCCTGAAACTAATTGTTTACATCAATTGCTAAAATCAGACTTGAATGTTAGTTATATGACATCTGTCAATCAATGTATTATGTCATCAAACTACACAAATCCTCAGTTTCAGGCAAACGTGATATGTTTTTGCTCAAGGGTGTGGGGAGGTGTGACCCAGTATATACAGTATATACAGACAGATATACTGTATATACTGTATAGAAATGTAGTTGTTTACATAAGAACTTTGACTAGAATGTTGGCTGTATGGCATATATGAACGGAGTTGTGCCCCTTTCTGTCCGATGAGGTAATTTATGGACAGTTATAATAGGGACCACATATTGAGGTGCAATCCCCTTATCAGTCCCACATTGAGACAGCTTATTAAGACTCTGTTTCTTGCGTTACTTGCTCTTTATTAAATGTTAATATGCCTTTATTATTGCTAATAATCATGTGATTAAGGATTGTCCAGTAATACATGACTTATAATGTTTGAATAAGAAAATACTTAAATAAGGCCTAATAAATGGCTAATAAGACCTAATTAAGGCCTTATACGCTACTTATATACACACTTATAAACTACAAATTATTGGCTAATATGTGTACCTTAAAATAAAGTGTTACCATATCGGTATATCTGTCTCATCAGCTAAACAGTCTACATAACACTCTGGCGCTAAAATAAAGCCAGAGAATATCTTTGGGCTAGGTTTAGGTTATTTAGCAGTGAGACTGAGGGGACGCTGTTCATCTCTGTATGTCTTCAGGAACAGAGAGCCTCTGTCTAGAGTAGACGGAGGTGTCTGGGGTAGGGAAAGGCGAGCTGCCCTAGGCCCTTGGTATCGATCCCACCATGTGCGTGCGTGTGTRTCTGTCTGTGTGCGTGCATTCATGCATGTGCCTGSGTGTGTGTAACCCGTTCCCACTCTGACAGACCCYGGATGTAGTCTATGACCCCCACTCTATAATCAGCTGGAGGGGTAGCAGAGGCGGCCCTCTGGCCTTGATTTGCTGTGTAATTGGACATCGGATTTGACATTCTGCCGAGTGGAACATTAGAAGCGGCCTAATTAGGTGCGGTAGGACTATTAAATGAAGATTTGCCCATGTTGTTAAGAAATACCACACACATTGGAAATGTCAAGATGACACCCGGCTGTCATCGCCAACCAACGGAAGAAAATCTATCACTTATCGTAAAAGTTTCCCAAAGGAAAGCAAACACAATCCCCATACTACTACTTCTCTCCAACGCCATCTCGTCTTCAGCCTCTCTGCGGCCGTGTCCCTCTAAATAGTAGAGCAGCAGCCAGACCTCGCTAGGACTTCATCTCCACTGTCATCTCCGATTGTATAGTTTATGAATAAGTGCCGTAACATCCCCATACATTGAAACACAGGAGCGTATGGTCTAAAATAGCCTCTGGGTTTTCATCTGGAGATGACTGACTCCTGCATGACATTTGCTGTTGACTCACAAGGCTCCTTCATTATAATGAGAGCACATACGGGGGACGGGAAAGCGCCCATGGGCCTGTCCTTATGTAAATATTTTCTCTGTAAAGCCCTGACATCTCGCCATCACCCAATTCAATCCATTCTGATAACCCCCAACCCCCTCTCTCACAGCACAGGGAACCCTCATGTTAATGGCTCCAAAGTGACTCACRCTAAGTTACTGTATGTGCTTAACAAGGTGGCTCTAACCTCTAAACATGAATATGGGCGATATCAACAGTGAGATATCAACAATCCATCCAGCCAGAATTGATGAATAGGGCACTTCATGAAAAATGCATGCGGCAGCAAAACGTCTGAACCTGCCTCTCCTTCAAGACTATTAACACTTTCTGCCTAAGCTTTGCCTCGTTAGGGAGGTTTCTCACACTGCAAGACGCGCCTCTCAATATCCCACAATACTTTGTGTTGCATTTCAAACAATAACTGTTTTTTAAAAATTCATAGCGACTAAAATAACTTGCTTTATGTTGTGCCAGGGTTCAACGTGTCACCAGATTCTACCCGAAAAACACTGTGTTACCAAGACGCAGGGAGTGAGTGGGGATTGAGACTGAGCAGTGCTGAAAGTTGAGCATTTCTCACAGCATCTGACTGACAAGAGTGAGTCACCAACAGACAAGAGTGGCTAGGACACACATAGGTCAGAGTTGACGCTTCCCCCTCTACCTCTCTCTGTTTCTCCTCTCCTCCTCCTCCCCTTTCCCAGTGATACGTCTGTGCCAATACATCGGCATCACAACAAGCCAGAGGATTTCACAGCCCCGTCGTTATCACTGTTGCCCCATCCATCGCCTCTGTGTTTTGTCGTGTCATTATCCTCCCGAGTGGTCGTTGTTTCTAACCGATAGGACACAGAACTGTAATACATAATGCATTTCCGTGATGACAGGCTTTGATTTGACTTGACTTGACACCCAGTGGGAGGGACACTTGGCATTATATAAACAATTGTATAAGCTGTGGAGAGGTGCATGCGACGAAAGGAATTCACGTTACAAGGAGAAAAGGCCCTGAAGGTACAAACAGAACAGATGCAGTGATTAATGCACAAAGCCTTTCTCTCCTTCTCCTTGACAGATGGTGGCTCTCCCGTACCATCTCCTTCTCTCAACAACGTATCATGTATTTAATCATGTTTCTACCACAAATACACCAATAACACAAAAGAGGAATGGAAGTTTTTGACACCATGACAACCTTGCTCAGAACAACAGCTGACACCAAAAATCTGTGGGGCAACGGTCTTTTGACTAGGGAGATGTGTGTATGTGTGTGTGTGTCTTTGAGCGCGTGCAAATGTGTGTGTGTGTGTTTGCGCGAGCGCGCATGTGTACCTCTGTGTGCGTGAGTGTGCGTTGGTGGCGTGGGTTAGGAGATGTGACAGGGTTGTGACAAGGTGGCTAAGCTGCCATCAGGCATGCGGCTCACGGTTGGGTGTTCAAACCCAATTTGGTGGCGGTACACTTGGATTTAGAAAGAGGCGAGCGAAGTTTAAAGAATGGAAGCTTAATGGTGACTCAACAAGTCCCTGCCAGAGAAACGTCAGAAGCTGTCCTCCATCCAGACATGTCCTTGTCACCACTACTGGAGAGAACATATCAGTGTCCAAGAGAGGAGGGACTGTTACTGACACCAGCAAACAGCTAGGCCAACAAGGTCCTATTCCAGTACAATATTTCAATGGGTTGTTTGGATCTTTTGTATTGGCAATCAAGACAACAACACAACACCAGGCATTTCAGCTGTTAGCCATAGGATAATGCAAAATTCCATCGCAACTCAACATGATTCCCAACTCTGTAGGACTAATCAGTTTTAGCAGAGGACAGTGAATATGCAAAAAGCTGCCATCCCTTCATCTCAGAGGCCTATTATAGGTACGAGTGCTGTCATTATTGATAAACTCCACATTCATATTCAAATGTTTTCAGAATGCGAGCGGAGCCAAGTGGAGTGGTATTCACTGTGGAGTCTTGGGGGGGGGGGCATAATCTATTAAGCTGAAGCAGCCCAGCCTCAGCCCTCAGCTCCCATCTCTCTCTAGTGTTCCAGTACCACGCAGAGCATTATTCAATCAGAGACATCACAGCGACAATGTGACGGATGCTAACATGCTTCAGCAGCCACGGCAGGGGGAGACGAGACAACGTCAGACGACTCTGGGGCCATTTGCATTCGCTGGAGTAGGCTAGGCTGGCCTGGGCGCTCACGCTTTGTTTGTTGTGTCAAAAGTTCCACGTCGTATTCTATTTTGAGGCCATGCTCTGCAAGTTGCCGTTTTGTTCTCCCTTTCCATCTCGCTGCTTCTTCTGCTCACTCCCTCTTTCTCTCTCTTTCTCTCTCACTTTCTAAAGTCTAACCTATGGCTGTCACACTCGTCGTACGAACTGGAAGCATACTCGGACCAACGTGCAGCGTGATCTGGGTTCCACATCTTTATTTAGTGAACCGCACAAAACAATAAAGCAAGAACGAAACGTGACGACAATGGAGTGCTGACATATAACTACCCATAAACAAGATCCCACAAAAACCAGTGGGGAAATGGCTGCCTAAATATGATCCCCAATCAGAGACAACGATAAACAGCTGCCTCTGATTGGGAACCATACCAGGCCAACATAGAAATCAACACACTAGATCATTCACCCTAGTCACACCCCGACCTAACCAAAATAGAGAATAAAAGGCTCTCTATGGTCAGGGCGTGACAATGGCCCTGACCATAGAGATGGACAATGAGTTGTTCCGAGTACAGTGTGAGGGTAAATGATGTGGCTTCTCTGTCGTTGTGTACAACAGTGACCGAGTGAAAGAAATAGAGAATGAACAATGAATTGAGCAATGAATGACAGTTTCAATCTCAATTATTTAATATCACTACAGCGTGGTCAGATTCTTTGTAATCAATAGTTGCTGAGAACAAATAAATTGGATTTCTACTAGCTTAAGGATAGTCCTTGGCAAGTTGACTTCCTTAACTTTCTAACACAAGGAGTTGAAGCTAGTCATATCACACACCTCTGATACCAGAGGTCCCAGAGTTCAATGTGAACGCAATAAGATAAATATTTGACGAAGTTTCCCCATTTGAAGAATCCCCATAGACAGATCCAACCAAGTCCCTATCCGCCGCCCACATCCGTCACCAAGCAGCAACCTTCTAATAAGAGCGTGTTGACTTTGTGTGCTCAGGGCGAGTCATCTCATATTAATATGCAGTGGACGACTGCTGCTACGGATCAGGAGAGAGAGCTTTGTTTGCACATCGATATGAGCCTTAAGATTTAATCAGGAAGGTAAACAATGAAAAAAGACTCATAGATGCCTGTAGTACATTGTGCCATATATAAACCTACACCTTTAAGGCTGGCTTCAGCATAACTGTTTGGCATAGACCTTCATAGCATTACTCAGAGTACTTCACCTTGAAAGTGTTCTCCGATACGGCAAATATCTCCATGCAAGCTGGAATGTCTTAGTTACAGACAACTGTTACTGAACATTCCTCTTATTCTGGCTGAGAATAATCTAAGGTGTCTGGCATGATTGTGTCTCAACAGCCACAATGACTTTCTTCCTCTGTAGTGAGAAGAGTGGAACAGACAAGAGGGGGATAAACTAAGGAGAAGGCTTCATGAAATCACTGAGATTTCACAGATTCTCATTATCGTGACTGTCTGATGGTCAGCAGGGTGCTTCATACCCAGCTGTCAAAGAAGTAGGCCGATTCCAAAGGACTGGCAAGGCTTCCAAGATGCCTGAATGTGATGAAAGCGATGAGGCACTGATGTCAGTAGATCAAATGCCGCTCCATGTGAAATAGGGTATTATCGTATTGTCTCCATGGTGAAAAAGTTCCGCTTTTCCGTCTGTCACAAGACCTGCTAAAGAGAGGGGATGACAGGCACATGAGGTGTTAGCAGTGGATGTGTGCCCTATCAATGTTGAAAATTATCTTGCCAAATACAACAGGTGTATACTTTACCGTGGAATGCTTACTTACAAGCCCATTCAGAGTTATGTAGAGTTAAAAAGACAAATATTTTCGAAATAAAAAAGGAAATAGTAACACAATTAAATAGCAATAACAAGGCGATATACAAGGAGTATCAGTACCGAGTCATTGGGCAGGGGAACGAGGTAGTTGAGGTAATTGCGGTAGTTGAGCTATTCTCAACTCTTCTTCACATCCCCTTTGAGAAGCTTTCCGTTTCTCTCTCACTCAGTTCTAGTCTTTCATAGTTTCTAAAGACTTTCATAGACCGCCTTTGGAAGACTGGACAAATGTTTTCCCAGCTTTAAAGGAGAAAAAATATGACCATGTTTTTTCATATTGGTTGATTTCTTAAACCCTTTAGAGGACTAAATATCCTTCCTCTGACAGTTGTCATTATGCCCGCGATGATGGGACGTTTTCAGTGATTTATTGATCATGCATTGTCAGTCACATCATAGCTTAGCTTAGACAGGTTTTTAAACACAATGTGTCAAATCAATACATGTATCTCTCAAAACACTTTGTTCAGCACTGACTAGGGACGGACTCAAACTCTGTTATTTGATTAAATTGAATAGACAGCTTCAATGTCCCTGCCTGTTGCTTGTAGTGACTCACAACCCATCATAGCTATTGGGCATTAGTTCACTTTGCTTTCATTGAATTAGCTTTCATTGAATTAGCTTTCCATTGAATTAGCTGTCATTGAATTAGCTTTCATTGAATTAGCTTTCATTGAATTAGCTTTCCATTGAATTTAGTTTCATTGAATTAGCTTGTCCATGTGAATTAGCTTTCATTGAATTAGCTTTCCATTGAATTAGCTTTCATTGAATTAGCTTTCCATTGAATTAGCTTTCATTGAATTAGCTTTCACACAATGTGCATATTATGTTTCTCCAATTAAAATGTCAGTCAAATTGTCAGATAATTTAAGTTTTGATGACTTTATCTTTATATAGACTACCTTCTAGTAAAACATTTAAAGATTGACATTACAGGACATAATGCATATGGTTTACTATCTGCTCTCACGACTTGGAAAATATGAAAACAAAGACATTTTAACTGACACTCTTATCCAGAACAACATTCAGTAGATACATGTTAATACTTTTTCCCGTACTGGTCCCCCGTGGGAATCGAACCCACAACCCTGGCGTTGCAAGCACGGGACCCTCATAATTACAGCAGTAGTAGAGGGAGGGAAGTGAAATACATAGATACATTAGACAGCAAGTCTCACTTCCTGTCTCTCTCTAGTCCTCCACCCATCCCTCTGTTGTCCTGCTCTCCCCTTACTCTGGCACACAGACAATCACTGACAGGTCTACAGGGTTAAACCCCATCAGTGCATTGTTGCAGGAGGTCTGTGCCAGCACCCTGGCCCTCAGATGTGTCAATAAATCCATTGTGTGTGGCCCCTGGTTAAACGGGCCAATTAATTGTCCCATCTTATCCCTGCCACCTGCTCAGCCAGGCTGCCGGGCGGCACACCAGATCTGGGACCCTGCCCATACTTTAGATTCAGATACAGAAGCTTTTTAGAGAAGGAATGCATGGGAAAAGAGTAGTTTGATTGAGTTTATGACAGCTGTGTTTTACATTGGACAGATTATAAAAGATTCTTAGCTACAGACAATATCTGAGTTTATGGCAACTAGATGTATATCTCAGATGCTTTGGTCTTCCAAAATGTATGGTGCTGATGCTATTTATTTAGGCCCTTATCTTTGTGTGCTTGTGTACTGGTGACGTGATGTCTCAGTGCAGTACAATACCTGTCTCTTATACACATCTAGATGTGTATAAGAGACAGCGCACACGCACACACACACACACACACACACACACACACACACACACACACACACACACACAGAGTTATTACTGTCAGGGCACCCGTTTCTCACTACAGCCCACACCGTTCTCCCAGGAGAGAAGAGAACGTTTCAGATGGAGCTTAATTAGCCAGGACCAGAGGTCAGGGAGATCCAGCTCCAAATCCTCAGACTGCCAGGCTGCCTGGCAGTACCATACTCACCACATAGGCTACGGCCAACATAAATGCAATTGCTCTGGTAGATTTACAGTAATTTATTAATTCAATCACACATACAACATATCTTATTTTCACAGTATTTTCTCATTCACTAAAGAATAGGGATCTATTTTTCACTTTTTATAAGTTGATGTGAGGTGGGTGTCCTTGATGTATTTCACTGTAACTCCCAGTTGTTCCCTCTACACTCTTAGAAAAAAGGGTAAGCCTTTTTGGCTTGAGGTAAAAAAAAACATTTTGGTTCCAGATAGAAGCATTTTGGGTTCCATGTAGAACCTTTTCCACAGAGGTGGAACCAAATAGGTTCTACCTGGAACCAACAAAGGGTTCTCCCATGGGGAGCGCCAAATTACCCTGTAGCCCTTTCCTGCATTCGAATTACCTAGTGGCCTCATGGGTGGAATGTTATTAATATTTTTCATAATTAATAAACATATAGAAAAAAACTGCAGAAAATCCGTTATTCCTGTATAAAAAATGTTTTGTTATATTTCAGTCTTCTGTGATGTATATAATGTGTAATATTGGGATACAAACTGAAAAATGTAATACATTTCAATTCTATATTTGACATGATACAGGTGTGTTCTTTTTCTAAGTCCATAACCATGTGTGTGAGGTGTCTACTTTTGTTTCAAAGTAGATTTGTTTAAGACTACCAAGAAACTCTCCGTGTGACCCTGATTTCACCCACTGCAGTAAAAGCTTTTAAGGTTCTAGATGGTACTTTTTTATTTCTAAGTGTATAATAGAACCAGGTCACCAGGAGAGTGATACCTGTTGTTGGGTTTCTTAGAATGTCTACTCAGGTGGGGAACATTGAGCAGCGCTTTGAGCAGAGACAACAACCACCTGACCCGACACCCCAGTCCACCGCCTTCAATTCATGGCGGAACATTCAATGACAAACCAATGACAGCCTAATTAAAATCATGTTGTGGTGTGTGATGCGCCAGAAGGCTACTGCCCCGTCACTTGTTCTTTTTGTGAACAAGGCAAAATCAAAGCATGACAACAGAAATTACTTCCATTTCAGATGATCAAATGAGTGCAGTACGTTTCTCTAACCCATACATCCTCTCTTTCCTCTCCTCTCTGTTCCAGGTGCGAGCCAGTGCCATTGCCCAGGATGCTGACCAGAACTATGACTACGCCTCCAATAGCGTCATCCTCCACCTAGACGCAGGCGACGAGGTCTATATCAAGCTGGACGGGGGCAAGGCTCACGGCGGCAACAACAACAAATACAGCACCTTCTCTGGGTTCATCCTCTACGCCGACTGAACCCACGCAGGTGTCACGTCCAGAGAGAGAAAGACAAGAAAGTAAGAGATTGAGAGAAAGAGTTCTAATGAGGGAAGGAAGGGGTTAAAAGCCAGAATTCTTTCTAGTTTCCTGGTTCTCTCCATCGTCACACCAACCTCTGCATATAAAACACATCAGCCCCAAATCAAGGTTCTCCAGCTCAGCTCGGCCTGCCTGCCTGTCTGCCGTGCTGTGAGGGAGGGAGGGAGGGAGGGAGAACACGATGATAGGGGAGGGAGTAGTGGGGGGTGAAGCTTGGTAGAGAGAGGTGCCCTCCTCATCAGAATTCTAACCTGTCAGTTGCTCCTTGCTTGTCCTCTCCTCTCAAACTGAAAAATAAACCAACTAACGCAAGTGGATCCGGCCTCATCATCTTCTCTCCTTAACAGTTGGCTATATGGACTCTGTTGACTGAAATTGTCCTATCTGTCGTTGTGTGCTTTTCCTTAAATGTCAGATTTTACTTTTGTAAAGATACTACTACATCGTATATTTACAAAAAGAGGATATTAAAAATATGTTTGTCCCTGTGGAGAAAAAAAACTTGATTTTGAGAGAATGGTTTTGTGAGATGTTGATTGTGATTCAGAAGCCTTAGTTGAGAAATGGAAACGAAAGGTGTCATTATGGTTTCTAACGGTATATGATTTCTTGCATTTGACAGCTGCGATCACATGGTGTTTGTTTATGGGTGATGTCAGCTGTGGGAACACAAACCTGGTTTGTGGCTGAATGTTATTCATGCATAGGATGTTATACAGATACAACATTACATCCTTGTCCCATCCAACGTATCTAGAGGTTCTATCCTTGCCCCTGTCCCATCCCTATACCCCGATCCTATTTGTCTATACAGGGCCAAAGTGGGTTGAAAATAGACTAAAATGTATATTAGATATTCTAGTTAAGTAGATATCCTCCACCATCAATGAAGCCACATATTCAGATTCTGAGGTAACCTAGAGAGAGAGAGAGAAATGGAATGAGAGGCCGAGAGAGAGAGATGGAGAGAGATGGAGAGAGAGAGATGGATAGAGAGAGATGGAGAAAGAGAGATGGAGAGAGATGGAGAGAGAGAGATGGATAGAGAGAGATGGAGAGAGAGGGGGGGTGGGAAGTTTTTATGGCGAGGCAGATTTTCTGTTTCAGTGTCTGAGGCTTTACTGGATGTCATTCGTTCATTAGCTGCATATTCACTGATACATTCAAGCATTATGGTAATATTTACTCAACATGGCGGGCTGACAGCTTGCTTAAGAATGAAATTGATTGGGTGAGTGAGTGACTTGGCTTCTTAGCATTGTGTGTATGTGTATGTGTGTGTGTGTGGGTGTGTGTGTGCGTGTGTGCATGTGTGTGTGTGTGTGTGTGTGCGTGCGTGTGTGTGCGTGAATGTCTGTGTTGGTGTGTGTGCGTGAATGTCTGTGTTGGTGTATTTGAGTGTTTGCATCAGAGCATGCGCCGTGCCATTGCTACATTGTTGTTTTTCTGTTATTCTGTGCTACAGCCAATGACAGATATTTTACTCAGCAGACAATGAGATTGCATTACGTAGGGAGGGGAGCCTCTGTAGAGATGATGATAAGAACAAACAGCTTGTAAATGAAATCTATGCTATGTTTGTCTATCTAATTGTATCTTTTTGAATTGTTGAATACATTTAAATAATAAATGGGATTTTCGGAGTCACTTATCTCAAGATAGTTATTTTACCCCAAATGCTCTTATTGTGTTGAACTATTTAGAGTGCCAAATTCTCTAAAACAACGTTGGAGGCGGCTTATGGTAGAGAAATTAACATTAAATGATCTGGCAACAGCTCTGGTGGACATTCCTGCAGTCAGCATTCCAATTGCACGCTCCCTCAAAACTTGAGACATCTGTAGCATTGTGTTCTGTGACAAAACTGCACATTTTAGAGTTTTATTGTCACCTGCACAAGGTGCACCTGTGTAATGATCATGCTGTTTAATCAGCTTCTTGATATGCCACACCTGTCAGATGGATGGATTATCTTGGCAAAGGAGAAATGCTCACTAACAGGGATGTAAACAAATTTGTGCATTTTGAGAGAAATAAGCTTTATGTGTGAACGGAACATTTCTGGGATCTTTTATTTCAGCTCATGAAACATGGGACCAACACTTTACATGTTGCGTTCATATTTTTGTTCAGTATCGTTTAAACTTTCACAAAAAATTATATAATAATCCATGCATACATTTTACATATAGGTGGCCCCTGGGAATCGAATCCACAATCTTGGCATTGCAAGCGCCATGCTTTACCAACCGAGCACCAGAAAACCAATTGTCTGTTTAAGCAAACATGAAACAGATCCTGTTATAAATGCCTTCTCCTCTCTCTCTCCTTAATATCAGTCTAACCAGAGATTATTTGGGATGATAGGTATCAGGGAGGCAAGGAGGGGGGTAGGAAGGGTGCACCCCTCCCAATATCCTCCACTCCTCTCCTCTCCTGTGGAGATGCTATGGATCTGAAAAGGTGGGCTGCAAGATAAAGTCCATCTGACTCCAGCGAAGTCCGCCAGCGCAGCAGTGGAATAAATCTACTAAATATAATGCTCATTTTAAAAGCGAATGACTCCTGAACGGACACCACAGTCTGAGATCTCAGCCTATACTCACAGATACTCATCAACAGCGGAACCATTTATCCACCGAAGAAGGCTAGAGGGGGAGACAGAGAGAGAGAGAGACAGAGAAGAGGATGGAGAGACTGAGAGGGAGAGAGAGAAGAGGATGGAGAGACTGAGAGGGAGAGAGAGAAAAGATGATGGAGAGACTGAGAGGGAGAGAGAGAGAAGATGATGGAGAGACTGAAAGGGAGAGAGAGAATATGATGGAGAGACTGAGAGGGAGAGAGAGAATATGATGGAGAGACTGAGAGGGAGATAGAATAGGAGCAGAAGGTGTTGTGACAGAGACAAATGTAGAGGAGAGAGGAAGAATGAATGACGGAGAGAAAAGGCAGAGGGGGATGAGGAAGACATGAAAAGGGGGAGGAGGATGGGAGGGAGAGAGATAAAGAGAGGACTAGACAGAAGGATAGGGATGGGGGGGACTAATATACAGTAGATTGGGTCTGAACAGAGAGAGGGAAGTGGATTGCTTTTAGGAGTAGAGTGTGAGGGGTGTACCATCCTTAGACTAGGAAGGAATGGGATATGACACTGGCAGGCAGAAATGTTGGTCTGCTCTGGTTCTTGGGAAGGCCATCACCGCCTCTGCAATACATGCTTCTAATTAATAATAACAGTGGTGCTAAAACATAACCACATCTATGGGAGAAAAGTCAACAAAAATTCCTATCAAAATCCTATTATAATCTGCAGCTCCCTCTCTGTATATAACCTGCTTACAGTACACTCACCCTCTATGGCTCTTTTTCTCTCATCTCTCCCTTTTTCTCAGCTGTACCAGTCTTTCATTTGTTCTGACAAACACAAGGGTCAGAGAAACACCCAGTTGTTATGGAAGCATCCACAAGCCCCCAACCCACCCTCCAGACTCCCAAAGTCCCCCAACCCACAGCCACCCAGCCCAGCCCAGTCAGCACGGCTCTGTATCCCACAGCCCCTCCTTCAGACTCCCCCCATCCCCAGTCGCCTAGTCACCCTGACTCTATCTGCTCCTGCCTCCGTACATGATTCCCTTTGTCACTTTAGGCCACAGCCGAGGAAGAAGCCTTTTCCAGTTTTCCCTGGATGGGCTGAGGCCGCCAACACAGGTGTACTATCCAGTCAGTCCCCTTTACACGTGGGAGAGAGAGAGAGAGAGAGAGAGAGAGAGAGAGAGAGAGAGAGAGAGAGAGTAGGAGAGAGAAAGAAAGAAAGAGAGAGAATGTGCAAGGCTGAGAAAGAAAGAAAGAAAGAGAGAGAATACGTGAGAGAGTGAGAGAGTGAGTGAGTGTGAGAGTGAGTGTGAGAGTGAGAGTGAGAGTGAGAGAAAGAGAGAGGCGCTAGCAGGTTGCGTACTCCAGGGCCAAGGTTTCTACCCTGCCTTGTTGTTCCATTTCTCCGTCTCTGCTTTCTCAGAACCATATTCACGATCACTTCACAACTTTACTTGAACAAACTCCATACCACTCTAACCTTCATGCTGCAGACCTATTCTTCACTAACTATCCCTTTCTTTTCCTACAGACACCTTCCTCTTGGTAAATGCATCGTCACATTCATAATGCTCCTTTATGGCTGCAGCCTGAGATACGCAGGGCAGATCACAGAAGGTCATGGCGTACAGCATCGCAGAGTTGTTCTCTCCCTCTGAGTGAACAAACTACAGTATTCTCACATGATGTAGCTACCACCATGTCTCCAGAGAACTCACTGAGAACCGACATAAAAAGACACAAACAAACATCCGACATGCCTTGTGTCTGTGACCTTTCAAAGCTTAGTTTCCCCTAGTGTTATGCACAAGCCTCTCAGAAAAGCAATGACACACTTTAAACAGAGATCAAGCTATCGGTCCTAATATTGTGATTACACTAACGTTTGGGTAGACATGTCAACACACACAGAGCATTCTCTCAGATCTGTTTAGCTTTGAAGGTGAAAATAATAGAATAGACTTTGGTACAGTGCCTTCAGAAAGTATTCACACCCCTTGACTTTTTAAAAACATTTTGTTGTGTTACAGACAGAATAAAAAATGTATTAAATTGAGATTCTTTTGGCACTGGCCTACACACAATACCCCATAATGTTTTTCGAAACTTTTACAAATTAATGAAAAATGAAAAGCTGAAATGTCTTGAGTCAATAAGCATTCAACCCCTTTGTTATGGCAACCTGAAATAAGTTCAGGAGTAAAATTAACAATTCACATAATAAGTTGCATGGACTGTGTACAATAATAATTTTTAACATGATTTTTGAAAGACTACCTCATCTCTGTACCCCACACATCTGTGAGGTCCCTCAGTCGAGCACTGATATTCAAACACAGACTGAACCACAAAGACCAGAGAGGTTTTCCAATGCCTTGCATTGGAAATGGAAGGGCACCTATTAGTAGATGGGTAACATTTTTAAAAAGCAGACATTGAATATCCATTTGAGCATGGTGAGTTGTTAATTACACTTTGGATTGTGTATCAATACACTCAGTCTCTACTAAAATACAGGCGTCCTTCCTAACTCAGTTGCCGGACAGGAAGGAAACTACTCAGGGATTTCACAGTGAGGCCAATGGTGACTTTAAAACAGTTACAGAGTTTAATGGCTGTGATAGGAGAAAATGGAGGATGGATCAGCAACATTGTAGTTACTCTACAATACTAATCTAATCGACAGAGGGAAAAGATGGAAGCCTTTAGAGAATACAATTATTCCAAAACACCAGTGGTGATTTTAGCATGTAAATCTTGGTGGGGCAAACTCCAACCCCCCAATTTCTTTTTAGATGCATGACAGGAAAGCCAATACACAACACAAGACTAAACAATACATTCATTAATTGCACTATAACGGCGACAAGCGGTGCTCACAATCTGTTAGGGCTTACATAAAGCTGTCCCAAAAGCAGAGCTTTCTTTCCAGCAAATTGGCGTGAATCCTTACCACTGATACACCTGGCTTTTAGCGGAGCCTTGTCTGGCAGCGAAACAATTCATTCAGCCTCATTTACTGCCTTTTTAAAAAACATAGTTGATAAGGCTGACCATATCTCCATGGCATATTACATAATTTATGCAGCAGCATATAAGACATTTCTGGACTCACCTTGTTGTGCGCGGCGGTCCTTGGTTGGAAAATTCTGTCATCAAAGAAAAATATTTACAATATCAAGTTGAAAACGTATTTTCCAAGTCTGACTTCCCAGTTGCAATGCTTGTGGTCAGCATCCCAGAGTAGCCTTTTCACTGTTGACGTTGAGACTGGTGTTTTGCGGGTACTATTTAATGAAGCTGCCAGTTGGGGACTTGTGAGGGGTCTGTTTCTCAAACTAGACACTCTAATGTACTTGTCCTCTTGCTCAGTTGTGCACCGGGGCCTCCTACTCCTCTTTCTATTCTGGTTAGAGCCAATTTGCGCTGTTTTGTGAAGGGAGTAGTACACAGCGTTGTACGAGATCTTCAGTTTCTAGGCAATTTCCCGCATGGAATAGCCTTCATTTCTCTAAACAAGAATAGACTGACGAGTTTCAGAAGAAAGTTATTTGTTTCTAGCCATTTTGAGCCTATAATCGAACCCACAAATGCTGATGCTCCAGATACTCAACTAGTCTAAAGAAGGCCAGTTTTATTGCTTATTCAATCAGAACAACAGTTTTCAGCTGTGCTAACATAATTGCAAAAGGGTTTTCTAATGATCAATTAGCCTTTTAAAATGATAAACTTGGATTAGCTAACACAACGTGCCATTGGAACACAGGAGTGATGGTTGCTGATAATGGGCCTCTGTACGCCTATGTAGATATTCCATAACAAAATCTGCCGTTTCCAGCTACAGTAGTCTTTACAACATTAACAATGTCTACACTGTATTTCTGATATATTTGATGTTATTTTAATGGATAAAAAATGTGCTTTTCTTTAAAAAACAATGACATTTCTAAGTGACCCGAAACTTTTGAATGGTCGTGTATATATACATTTTTTTATTTTATTTTGCCCCACCTGCCCTTAATGACGGGTCGCCACTGCAAAACATGCATCCTGTTTTCAACAAGGCACAAAAGTAATACTGCAAAAAATGTGGAAAAGCATTTAACTTTTTGTCCTGAATAATTTTATGTTTAATCACAGTGGTGGCTGCATCGTGTTATGGGTATGCTTGTAATCGTTAAGGACAGGAGAGTTTTTCAGGATAAAAAATTTATGGAATGGAGCTAAGCACAGGCAAAATTCTAGAGGAAATTTTGGGAAATGAATTCACCTTTCAGCAGGACAATAACCTAAAACATAATTCCAAATCTACACTGGAGTTGCTTACCAAGACAGTAAATGTTTCTGAGTGGCAATTTACAGTTTTGACTTAAATCTACATAAAATATATGGCAAAACCTGAAAATGGTTGTCTAGCAATGGTCAACAACCAATTTGACAGAGCTTGAAGAATTTTGAAAAGAATAATGGGCAAATGCTGCACAATCCAATTGTGGAAATCTCTTAGAAACTTACCCAGAAAGACTCACTGCTGTAATAACTGCCAAAGGTGTCTCTAACATCTATTGACTCAGGGGGTTGAATACTTACCTAATCAAGATATATTTGTTTTTTAAATTTTTCATACATTTTATCACCAATTTTCTAATTTTTCTTTCACAGTTTGACAGAGTATTTTGTGTAGATCGTTGACAAAAAATGACAATTAAATCAATTTTAATCCCACTTTGTAACACAACAAAATGTGGAAAAAGTCAAGGGGTGTGAATGCTTTCTGAGACGCTGTAGCATCTGTCACACCATTACAAATTGCTATTTGTGAAGAGTCCATTTCAAACAGTGGAACATTAAGGGCCAGTGTCCCTTAACTCCCATGATGATCTCTCGTTTTCCTCTGAACAGGACATGATTGAGCACAGACGTGGGTGGGCGGCAGCACATGCACTTAATTGCAACGCGTGAATTTGTGTTAGTTAGAGTACAAGTGAAACGGATCCGACAGAGAAAGATGAGCAGAGTCAAGGGGGAAGAAGCCACAGGAGACATGCTCCCCACACCTTCTACACTCACAATATACTCAATATAATGTATACACATGAAGACATACAGTACACTCATACATGAAGGCATGGAGTTCACCTACCTTTTGACAAATGCAAACAGATAGTTTACCTAATGTGCCCTAGTTGCAAAATAATCAACTATTTAAATAACTACCTCAAACATACCTATTTTTTCCTCCTGCCTGACCTGATGGTGGGGTGTGTGGTGGGTAGTAGTCATGCCCACCTGCGCTGAGAGGCGGACAGGCAGGGGTGGAGCCATGGATGGTCATGAACAGACCAGTGTGGACCGGGGAAGGAAAAGACATCTGTGAAGAATACATACAGATGTGTCACTGTTGAACATACTATTCATAGAACACAGACACATTCACACAAAATCACACTTGGCTAGAGGTGTTTGAACAAAAAATACTGTTAATGAAGGATAACACTTTATTTTAAGGTACACATATTAGCCACTCAATTATTATGTCTTATTAGCCATATATTAGGACTTAACTAAGTGTTTTCCCATTCAAACATCATGTATTACTGGCCAATCCTTAATAACTGAATTGTTAGCTATAATAAAAACGTATATACAGTACATGAATGTCGTCTGTATAAGGTTATATTATGAATCACAAAGGATTGTATCTCCCCACACCCTTTAGCAAAAACATATCATGTTTGCCTGAAACTAAGGATTTGTGTAGTTTGATGACATAAAGCATTGATTTATATATACAGTACCAGTCAAAGGTTTGGACACACCTACTACTTCAAGGGATTTTCTTTATTTTTACTATTTTCTACATTGTAGAATAATAGTGAAGACATCAAAACTATGAAATAACACATATGGAATAATGTAGTAACCAAAAAAGTGTTAAACAAATCAAAATGTGTTTAATATTTGAGATTCTTCAAAGTAGCCAACTTTTGCCTTGATGACAGCTTTGCACACTCTTGGCATTCTCTCAACCAGTTTTACCTGGAATGCTTTCCCAACCGTTTTGAAGGAGTTCCCACATATGCTGAGCACTTGTTGGCTGCTTTTCCTTCACTCTGCTGCTTTTCCTTCACTTTTCTACAGTGTAGAAAATAATCAAAATAAACAAAAACTCTTGAATGAGTAGGTGTGTCCAAACTTTTGACTGGTACTGTATGTCATATAGCCAACATTAAAATCTGATGTAAACAAATGATGTAAATAATTAGTTGCAGCCATTATATGGTTTTGCTAATTGGTGTGGGTGTCACGACTCCCACCGAAGGTGGCTCCCCTGCCTGTTCGGACGGTGCTCGGCGGTCGTCGTCGCCGATCTACTAGCCGCCACCGATCCCTTTTTCCTTTTCTGTTAGTTTAGTCTTATTAGTTGCACCTGTTCCTTTTTGTGTTTCTTGATTTTGGTCTATTTAAGCCTGTTAGGCCCGCTTAGGTTTGTGCGGGATTATTTTGTGTTCTCTGTCGTTTGTGGATGTGTTTTGTTCTCTGGATCGTTTGCCCTGTGTTCTGGGTTGGTCAGTGTGTATGCGCCCTGTGTTTGGCGTGACCGTTTTTTCCGGAAAATGTAATTATACAAATCATTGAACCCTCTGCTCTCTGCGCCTGACTCCTACCTTCCACTCCTAGTAACCCGTGACAGTGGGAAGGTATACTCCTTTGCGATTGACATTAAATAATTATATGCCATAGAGCTGACATTCATATATGAAAGCATATTTAGTTGCTAATTGCTTACATAAAATGTTAACTTGAATGTTGGCTGTATGGCATCCAATGAAGTCGTTTCTATAGCAATTGTCTGCAAGTATAAATAAAAAATCTACAAACACAGATTGTATTTATGTTTACACCTAAACTATTTTAACACACTCATTATACTGTTCAATTAAAATGCTACAAATTCTACTCTATGGGCAGACATTTGAATCCCATTTTAGGTCACTTGAAGTTCATCAGCCCTCTTAATGAGCTAGATGCCATTGCATCATGGGAAGCACATTGTCTGAATTGTAATTTTCCATGGGAAGCGGAAGCACACGCACGCACACACGCACGCACGCACGCACGAACACACACACACACACACACGCACACACACACAAACTCCTCCCCCTGTGTCCCTCTACGCAGTGTTTTCACACGTCGTCCCTAAGCTCCAGGTAACAATTGCCCAGGGCCGTGGATGATACAGTATGAATTATGAGGCATGTTTTTCAGGAGCATGGAGGACGAGGAGAGAGAGGACCCCKYGYYGSCRWKKKKWKKKKKYCACACACASGGGCACACACCAACACAGAMAMGGGTTTGCGGGRCTGGCATCAGAGCTAGTCTCTGCCATACGTTCAGAGCACAGAGCCCTGTAAACACACTCAGGAACCTTCCGGAGTGGTAAAGGCTAAACACTGGGATCTATCCTCCCTACTGTATAGCACACACAGCTCTAGGAGATACCTCCCTGCACTTAGCTGTCAATGAAACAAATGGCAACTAAACCATCAAATGACTGACCCCGTCGTTGGTGTATTAGGGCCTATTCACTGACACACAAAAGACGTGTGGTAGAATGGACAAAAAAAAATCACAACACCTTTACATCTCAGAGGCTCAACTCGTTACCGTGGTGATTCAGTGGGGCTGAGAAGGAGCTCCCCTAAGCAAAGAAGGCAATGAGCCTATACAAGGTGAAGGAGGAGATAAGAATAGAGGAGAGGAGAGGTGAGGAGAGGAGCCTTGAGAAATGGGTGATTAGGGAGCCCTCCCTGTCTGGCTCTCAGCCTACTCTCACACCCCTCCATCCCTTCTCTCCCTCTGCAGTGTTCATAGCCTAAGTTGGATTCATTGAGAGGACGCTTAAAGAGTCTTTGTCTCCAAGGTGGGATACACACACACGCCAACACTTAAGGAATGGTTCTGCTGAGGATACCGAAGCCATCTGCCAAATTAGGCTGCAGAGCCACACTTTTGCCGTTCTATTTCATTTTCGATTAAAGGGCCAAAGCTCATAGACTCACTAGCATTCAGACACTCGGACCAACACTTACACAGACAAATGAATATGTTCACTGTACATGCACAACACATGCATGCATGAGTGTGAACTCTGAGGATGTTATAGGTACATTATATCATAACACCCATCATTTGGATCTCGCTCATTTGCTCGTAAAGACAGCATGAGAACAATCAGCATCTCAGGTGAGAAAACTGTGCTCAGTGGAGTGTGCAAACAGACACACATGCACACGCATGAGGGAACAGGGGGGTGTGGGGGGGTGGAGGGGACAGGGAGGGTGTGGGGGGATGGACGCAGCCACCTGAAAATGTCAGTGTCACTGGTTGCCATGACAGCCGGCAAAGTTTGGCAGAGTCTCAGTGTCACTGTTAAAGGCCAGATGATCTGCTGTGGCTAATTAAGACTGTAGTTTGTGTGTTAGCATGGGGCTATGTTAAAAATGGACTTCCTCTAACTAACTATTAAGGATGAACAAATCAACTGCCGACATATTTGGTGATAAGTTCATTATTAATGACCCTGATCTTGTTAAAAGTTAATTTGTGGAATTTCTTTCCTTCTTAATGTGCTTGAGCCAATCAGTTGTGTTGTGACAAGGTAGGAGTGGTATACAGAAGATAGCCCTATTTGGTAAAAGACCAAGTCCATATTATGGCAAGAACATCTCAAATAAGCAAAGAGAAATAACAGTCCATCATTACTTTAAGACATGAAGGTCAGTCAATACGGACAATTTCAAGAACAGTGCAGTCGCAAAAACCATCAAGCTCTATGATGAAACTGGCTCTCATGTGGACCGCCACGGAAAGGAAGACCCGAAGTTACCTCTGCTGCAGAGGATAAGTTCATTTGAGTTACCAGCCTCAGAAATTGCAGCCCAAATAAATGCTTCACAGAGTTCAAGTACAGACACATCTCAACCTCAACTGTTCAGAGGAGACTGAGTGAATCAGGCCTTATGTGTTATTACATAGTTTTGATGTCTTCACTATTATTCTACTATGTAGAAAATAGTACAAATAAAGACAAACCCTTAAATAGCAGGTGTGTCCAAACTTTTGACTGGTACTGTACATTTTTATGACCCAGGAGAAAAAGGATGGCCCTGGGCTACTCGAGGGATAGGTCATCTCAAAAATGTTCATATTTATTTGGGAGCCACGTGGCACTGCTGAAGAGACAGAGGACATACATAGGAAGAAAGAAGGGAAAGAGGGATACCTAGTCAGTTGTACTACTGAATGCATTCAACTGAAATGTGTCTTCCACATTTAACCCAACCCCTCTGAATCAGAGAGGTGCAGGGGGCTGTCTTAAAACTTCTTATGGCTGCAATCCCGTTACCGGGATGATATGACAACAGCCAGTGAAAGTGCAGGGCGCCAAATTCAAACATCAGAAATCTCATAATTAAAATTCCTCAGACATACATGTGTATTATATCATTTAAAGGTAATCTTGTTGTTAATCCCACCAAAGTGTCCGATTTCAAATATGCTTTTCAGCGAAAGCACTACAAACGATTATGTTAGGTCACCACCAAACCACAATAAGCACAGCCATTTTTCCAGCGAAAGATAGCTTTCACAAAAAGCAGAAATAGAGATAAAATTATCTCTTTGATTATCTTCATCAGATGACACTCATAGGACTTCATGTTACACAATACATGCATGTTTTGTTTGATAAAGTTCATATTTATATTAAAGAATCTGAGTTTACATTGGCGCGTTACATTCACTAGTTCCAAAAACATCAAGTGATTTTGCATAGCCACATCGTTTCAACAGAAATACTCATCATAAATGTAGATGATAATACAAGTTATACACATGGAATTATAGATATACCTCTCCTTCAATCGACATTGGCGCCCAGGGAACAGGTCGGTTAACTGCCTTGCTCAGGGACAAACAATTTTTACCTTGTCAGCTCAGGGATTCGATCCAGCAACCTTCGGTTACTGGCTCAATGCGCCTACCCGCCGGGCTCCTGGCAGGTAGGAAGAGACAGTGAGAGAGAGAGAGAGAGAAGAGAAAGAACATGCAGAGGGAGAGAGGAAGACACAGTCAGAGCGACGAGAGAGAGAGAGAGAGAGAGAAGAGAAGAGAGAGAGAGAGAGAGAGAGAGAGAGAGAAGAGAGAGAGAGAGAGGAGAGAGAGAGAGAAGGAAGAGAGAGAGAGAGAGAGAAGAGAGCGAGAGAGAGAGAGAGAAAAAGAAATAGGATATTCGTATATGGAAGAGAGAGAGAGAGAAAAGAGAGGTGAACGGTGGCCCTAGGCTGCTGGGCACGATCCTCCACACAGTGCTCTGCAGATCATCCACAGAGTATCGATCATCCATTACAAGAGTGAGTGAGTGGCCAGTTTCTTTCTCAGGCATGAGGCGAGGGCGGGGGCCACTCTACCAGGGGCTGGGACTCACACAAGGTAATGAATCCTAATTCCACACGCAGCCATGCCTAAATTCTCACAGCTGATCTACCTGTGCACTACTACCCTACCCTGGGTCTTACCCTAATCATTGTGCGTGCACGAACTGACCCAAAACAACTGCTGCCTCGTCTGCATGCCATCTAGTCAGACCCACATACTACGAGGACAGCCCAACCCGCGGGCAAAAGCTGGGTCCGCAGTGGGACGCGCAGGTGCAGCGGTCTACTCGTGACGCATGGTCAGGCTTGTTTACTGATTGTAAACGAAGAATGATTACCTCTGGACTAAGTGGAGGTGAATCTGACTAACAAATATTGTTGATCGTTTGACTACCTTTAATGAAATTGGATGCAGTCATGAAACTTCATTGGATCTCGGGAATGTTCTCTGTTCACCTTCCTGCCCTGTCTACAGTGCATCCCAGCAGCAGAGTAACAAAGCTTATAGCTCCGCTGTTTGGCCTATCAGTTGATTGTAAAAAGCCCAAATCAAGCATTATGGTACTTGTTTCAGTGTCTTTTCCGCCAGAAAGTGCAGGAATCGGTCCTTTCTATGTGCTGACACTTTGTCTGTAACAGGGATATTATGGACTCCATAAATCCGGCATTATGAAACCCTCACAAGCACAACAACACAACACATGGTGTGTGTGTGTGGTGTGGCCCTTCTGTGTGTTGGTGTGCTGTCGTGTGTGTGTGTGTGTGTGTTGTGTGTGGTTGTGTGTGTGTGTGTGTGTGTGTGTGTGCTGTGCTGTGTTGTGTGTGTGTGTGTGTGCTGTGTGTTGTGTGTGGTGTGCGCGTTGAGCAGAGAGCAGGTCAAAGACCTGTGACCAGGCGCACCAAACCCACCTCGCACGCCTGACTCCCTCCGAGACGGTTTCTGACAGTTTGTGCAGAAATCAGTTTCATCGGTTGGCTGGTCTCAGACGATCCCGCAGGTGAAGAAGCCAGATGTGGAGGTCCTGGGCTGGCGTGGTTACACATGGTCTGCAGCTGTGAGACTGGTTGAACGTACTGCCAAATTCTCTAAAACGAAGTTGGAGGCGGCTTATGGTAGAGATATTAACATTAACATCTGGCAAAGCTTTGGTGGACATTCCTGCAGTCAGCATGCCAATTGCACACTCCCTCAAAACTTGAGACATCTGTGGCATTGTGTTGTGTGACAAAACTAAATGCACATTTTAGAGTGGCCTTTCATTGTCCCCAAGATGTACCTGTGTAATGATCATGCTGTTTAATCAGCTTCTTGATATGCCACACCTGTCAAATGGATGGATTATCTTGGCAAAGGAGAAATGCTTACTAACAGGAATGTACACACATTTGTGCACAAAATTTGAGAGAAATACACTTTTGCGCGTATGGAACATTTCTTGGATTTTTTATTTCAGCTCATGAAACATGGGACCAATACTTTACATGTTGCGTTCATTGTCAGGTTGTTCGTCTGAGGAAAAAGGAGTAGACCAAAACGCAAAGTGGTACGTGTTCATGATGTTTAATAAAACCTGAACACTGAAACAAAAAAACTAAAGTGGAACAAAACGCAACAGTTCTGTCAGATATTCACACAAAACAGAAAACAACTACCCACAAAACACAGGTGGGAAAAGGCTACCTAAGTATGGTTCTCAATCAGAGACAACAATAGACAGCTGCCTCTGATTGAGAACCACACCCGGCCAAACACATAGAAATAGACAACATAGAACAAAAACATAGAATGCCCACCCCAACTCACGCCCTGACCAAACCAAAATAGAGACATAAAAAGGATCTCTAAGGTCAGGGCGTGACATTCATATTTTATTTTTGTTCATGTTGTGTGCATGTGTGCATGTTCAAAAAAAAAACATGCAATGGTTGCAGGTCTGTGGAGATCTTACCAATTGCTATAATAATCTGAGCAGAATCTCAAACAGCATTGATCACTTGCACCATGTACATTTAACGTTATCTCAACTACAATCCAGGTCATTTGGTTGTGCTATTAGATGAAGCACAGTGATAACACATTAAGGTGTTGTATAAATGCAAAATATGTGACATTGTATTCACATTTGAACTTTGTTGTGTTTTTAAATGGTTGAACGCGCAGTGATAACACATTTAGACGACAACTAAACCCAACATCTGATATTGTTTTTCCATTGGAATTTGGTTGTGCTTTTAGATGGTTGAAAGCATAGTGTAAACACATTGGGAATTCAACACACTTCTGGCCGTCTTATTGAGTAGGTGAGTAAAGGTTGAAATCTCATTGATCAACATCTCTACCAAATATTCCTCAAATTTCCACATTGATATGATGTGGTGTGACCAGTGAGATGGCTGGTGGTATCTTGTTCTCATGTCCAGTCTAGTCTGAACCAATCTCTGCTTTCTGTCTGTCTTTCTACCACACTGTGTGGCAGTCCAGTCTATCTCTGTCTCTCTCTGTGCTATTTCTCTCATGCGCCACAGGGGAAGACTGAGATTGGGCCTCCAAGAGTGAGACTGAGAGTGGGCCTCCAAGAGCAAATTATGCACATTTAAATGAACCATTTCCTTAAGTCTGCTCAGCACTGTGCAGGGAGGTGAGCTCAGATGGAACGGGCTGGGAACACGCTCCGAGGAGGGAGGGAGAGGACTGTGCAGCAGCCACGGGTAGGTGTGTAAAACTTGAGTGGACCCCAGGCCCTCAGTAAGACTTAATGGCTTCCCCATCCTCTCCTCCTCTCCTCCTCTCCTACTCTTGCTGCATTAGAGTTACATTTCCTCTTTGAGGTCCTCTCCTCCATGTACATATTTATTTATTCTATTTTCTATCCTTCCTTTCCCAAATGCTCTTAGTTCACCACCCGGCACGCGACTCGCCTTCACAAGACATAAAGATAAGGGCTCACTTAAGCAGGTCTATCTGTCCTTACAGTGTTGCTTGGCAGTGGGAGTCAGGAAGTGTCCAGAATGCATCTGTTCTTGGTACACACCTGTGGCTTCACTTTGGTTGAGACAAAGACATGGCGGTTTCCTTTGTTTGTCAGGTTTTTGTATTATTTTTCCTCTCACCTGGGCCATCTGTCATCACTGTAAAATCCCTGCAGGCATGAAAATGAACATGTTGATGAGTAAGTAAACAAGCTTTCTCCCTAACTGTGGTAGACTTCCTGTTCTATCACCGGACCACAGACAGGAGTCATGCAGAGTAGTAATATGAAGTAGTCATATCAGACACTCTACCTCTACTATGTCCTCTCATTCACTGAACTCAAAGAAATCAGTCAATATATGTCTTCCTATTTTTCAATGTCACTTGGTCAAGGCTATACTTCTGATTCACAACTCACCAGTTGAAAATAATCTCTCACATGTTGCTGTGAATAGACTTTAATGCCAATTCCATACTAAGCTTTCACGCACAGTGAGCCAGTCCATCCTCTCCCTGTGTCTTCCCCATTGGCCTTCATCCCAGCACAGCACAGCAGCGGGGCCAGCACCATCCCAGCATCCCTGTCCATCCAATGAGCTTGACTCAGCCAAGTGGTGATTTGCTGCTAGCTATTCAATTATAGGTCCTGAGGTTTGCTGGTGGGGGGTGAAAGGGAGGCTGAGCTAAAATGTTCTGTTATAGCTGAGGTAGGAGAGGGGGG
>NC_036860.1:6521457-6535973 GCF_002910315.2 Salvelinus sp. IW2-2015
GCTGTGTGTGTGTGTGTGTGTGTGTGTGTGTGTGTGTGTGTGTGTGTGTGTGGTGTGTTGTGCGTGTCGTGGTGTGTGTGTGTGTGTGTGTGTGTGTGTGTGTGTGCGGGTGCGGGTGGGTGTGTGTGCTTTGACAGTGTCTATTTCCACATGTAGAAAATGATACGCAGTAGAACTCCCTCGTGACCTGTGCTCTCTAAACAACTTTTAGTTCCCCTAATCCTAACATATGTCTGTGCCCCAGGTGTCGGCTCAATTAAATATATACTATATATACAAAAGTATATGGACACCCCTTCAAATTAGTGGATTCAGCTATTGCTGACAGGTGTATAAAATTGAGCACAATCTCCATAGACAAACATTGGCAGTAGAATGGCCTCACTGAAGAGCTAAGTGACTTTCAACGTGGCACTGTCAGAAGATGCCACCTTTCCTACAAGTCAGTTCATTAAATTTCTGCCACACTAGAGCTGCCCCAATCATCTGTAAGAGATGTTATTGTGAAGTGGAAACACCTCTGGAAGCAACGTCAAGAACTGTTTGTCGGGAGCTTCATGAAATGGGTTTCCATGGCCGAGCACAAGAGCATAAGATCACCATGCGCAATGCCAATTGGACTCTGGAGCAGTGGAAACGCGTTCTCTAGAGTGATGAATCACGCTTCACCATCTGGCAGTACGACGGACAAATCAGGCTTTAGCGGTTGCCAGGAGAACGCTACCTGCCCCAATGCATAGTGCCAACTGTAAAGTTTGGTGGAGGAAGAATAATGGTCTAGGGCTGTTTTTCATGGTTCCAGAGAAGGGAAATCTTAACGCTACAGCATACTATGACATTCTAGACGCTTCGGTGATTACAACTTTGTGGCAACAGTTTGGGGAAGGCCCTTTCCTGTTTCAGCATGACAATTCCTCTGTGCGGTCCATGTAGAGGTCCATATAATAATGGTTTGTCGAGATAGGTGTGGAAGAACTTGACTGGCCTGTACAGAGCCCTGACTTCAACCCCATCGAACACCTTTGGGATGAATTGGAATTCTGACTGCGAGCCAGGCCCAATCACTCAAAATCAGTGCCCGACCTCACTAGTGCTTTTGTGGCTGAATGGAAGCAAGTCACCGCAGCAATGTTCCAACATCTTGTGGAAAGCCTTCCCAGAGGAGTGGAGGCTGTTATAGCAGCAAAGGGGGACCAACTCCATATTTATGATTTTGGAATGAGATGTTCGACGAGCAGGTGTCCACATACATTTGGTCATGTGGATTGTTTTACCTGCCGCTAGACAAAGTTATTCTTCAGTTACAGGAAAAATACTGTCTATGAGGCACTATCTTAATACAGGCTGAAACCAAAAGCTCACAGGGACCAATTGAAATGAGCCTTTCCCCTGCTTTTGCTTTGTGTGCTAATTATGAGGGTCAAAGAGACTGATGATTTAACGGAGGAAGATATGAAGTGACGTTATGAGTCTCTCTCCACATCTCTCTCCAGGGGTGACATGAATGGATAACGGTGGTGGAGGAGTCTGGATGGCAGTGGTGGAGGAGTCCTGGCTCTCTCTCCCTCATTCTCTCTCTCTCCCCCTTATTCTCTCTCTCTCTCTCCCTCATTATTTTCTCTCTTCTCCACACTGGTGAACTAAAACGTATCTTTCTTTCTATCTTTTCTTTGTGTATCTCGGTGTACCTCACGAAAGTCTTAAGTAGTATACACCAAGTGTCATGCTATTATGTGAAGGACTCTGGATCACTGTGGTTCTAGAACATAAAGGTCATCTCATTGAATTCATTCCATTCCAGGCTCTCTCTCCACGTCTCTATCGCTCTTTCCTCTCCTCCCCAGGCATGTCTTGCTTCCTCCTCTTCTCCAGCTCCAGAGAATGACACAGGTGTCAAGCTCCCCATGTTGTTCTGAAGATGACATGTAGTCGAGCATCAAGCTGTGTGCTTGACTCTGAGGATGACATAGAGTTCAGTATAACATCAAGCACTTCTTAAATCTGCCTCGCCATAACCCCCCCCCCCCCTTTCTCTCTACTGCTCAATTAACTCCCAGAACATTAGCTGGGAGTCATATTGCATCGGTGCAAATTCAAATCAGCCATCACACTACAGCCCCTTCCTATTTATCACCTTCTCTTAACCTTGTCATCCCTTCATGTCTCTGTGCGTATGCATGAGTCTCTCCCTCCCTCCATCCCAGAGGAATCCCACCGTACCTCAGTACACAGAACATGCCTATTCTTTCGAAAAGTCAACAGTCTGGGCAAGCATGGTGCTCCAGATATCATTACTGTTGTCATATGAGGGGATCAATGAGAGAGGCGCTACGGAGTGGTTGAGTTATGCTCCAGGAGTTACAGCATAGGCCTACTACTCCATTCACCCTCCAAATGAGGATGATACCTCAACATGACCACAGTCATCCAGCCGTGCAGAGCAAAGAGAGCAGACTCAAACTTCTACATATTAAAAAATCACACATGATGAAACCATTTAGTGCTCCCCAGCCCACCCACTCCCTCGTTCCGAATGACCTAATTAATCTTCAAACTAGATGTCTGCTGGTTTGTAATAATCTAATTTGGAGGGGAATCTGAAGGGAATCCAGTGAGAAGGGGTGAAAAAGCTCTGCGGCCTGGATAGCTGGATAACTGGACCAGGGCAGATTTCACAGGCCCTGGCATCTCCACTATTGACTGTCCTCTGGAGGGCTGGACCAGGGAGGAGGCAGGGAGGCACAGAGTCCCCAGGTCCTGAGTGTGTTTCTGGGGAGCTTCCCTCTGCCTCTCCAGAGAAGAGCCAGGCACCTCCAGGTCCTCATTAGTACTAGAGTTCAGTGAACCTGACATAGGAGATAGGCCCTTCTCTCACTCCATCCTTCTCCTCCTCACTCTATCCTGGTTTCCCCCAAGCAACAGTCCACACGCTGCATTCTATGGGCAGCTATACTGCAGAGTGGAACTCTCCGAATCAGAAAGACTGCTCAAGACCCAAGTGAAAGTACTGTACATATAAGTATAAGACTATGTCATTTTAGATATGTATTCAGTTACATTTATCATAATTAGTAGTGTTCATAAATAGCTGCTATATATATAGTGCTCTGCTAAACCAGTACACTCCATCTGCAAACCAGTCCAGTTTGAATTCAGTTTGACTGTAGCCTACAGCAGTGTCAACCATCAACCATCACAACCATGAGAGATTCACATGACAGTGTACATGTGTGTTCGTAACCCAAATGGCATGAGGGTGCTTCTAACCACCATGCACACATTAAACCCGGCCTGTGCTCTGGGGTCTGGGATAACAGTCCGACTGGGATTGGGGAGGGTAAAGCCCCGTTCTGAAGGGAATGCAGTGGGTCAAGAACAGTTCAGGAATGATATTGAGGGGAGGGTGGAGCTATTGAGCTATTGTGAGCTATTTGTTGTAAAACACCACAACTCTCCACTGCACTTTGTGTGAACAACGATGATCCATCAAGGACATCATGGCCTATCTATGACAGGCAGGGGGCAGGCTAATAAAACCCTATGCCATCATCCTACTAGTCTTCGCCAAGACCATGACGCACAGCTGTATACAACTAACTCATAGAAAACATATAGAAAAATACAAGATGTCAGGTCAAATCTATTTGATTTTGTAGACCATTGCGAGAATGCTCTCTTCTTCTCCTCTACATGATCAGTGATCACACCTGTTACTTAACCACACGCGCGCACACTCACACACCACACACACAACACACACACACACAACACACACACCACACACACACACACACACACACCACACACACACACACACACACACACACACACACACACACCACACCACACACACACACCACACACACACACACACACACAGATGATTGTTTGTCTAGTGTTGCTGCAGATGTCCCAGCATTTGCGGGTGGATAATTACTGCCCCCTCGCGCTCCCCTCAGCCCCTACATTCTGCTTGGCAGCATGCCCGAGACTGACAAGGTGACACTTGCCTCTTCTCCACCACAACACCATACTAATCACAGACTCAAAACAGCTTCAGTTCACAATGATGTCCAGGCTATTAAAGGTTTGATAAGCAGTAATCATTGGACCAATCACTACATTAGTCATCAGCTGACCACTGGCAGCTCATTCAATGTTGTTTCTGTTATACCCCACCGCGCTGTCATTTGGTTTCACACGGCTTCTTTGTCAGTTGGTTTTCCCACCTAGCTGTTCGTTTTACAATGGGCCATTGGGGAGAGTCTGACTAATTCACTCCGACAGTAAAATAGAGAGGACTACGCCAATTGTTCTGACGAAAGAGGCCATGCCATTTTGCCATTGTTATGAATGTTTTACAAGAGAAGTAAATATGAGTTATGTACAAAGAGCTTAGACTACAAAGAAGGCATGACAGAATGAGGAGCGTATAGGATAGTCCCCATGGGCTTGAAGCATCGCACAAAAACACAGTCCAGCCCTCCAGCCTACCTACGAACACTGTCTACACAAGGACCATTGAATGTATATAAACTTCCAGTAAGGTCTGGGCATACTAGTCGACTCTAAGACGATACCGGTGTGCCCCACTGAGGCACGCCTCCAGGCAAGATATTAAATCACTAGCGCATTACAAATGAATGAGAAAAAAAAAGAACAGATCATCCTTATCTCTCTTGACTAAGTGTATGCGACAGCTACATTCCAAAGCGAGAGGTCATTTGAAATGTGGATTTCCAGTCCCCAAATTGCAACGTCCCCTCTCAAAGCCAGATTTTTTTATTTTATTTTTTGGTAAAGAACTCAACAAGTGCATAGAAAACACTGACAGCTGTAGTATTCACCATTCACCTTGTCCAAAAGGCAGACGTTGAATAATCAACATTCAAACCAACGTTGGCGATTAAAGCCATTTTCAAACACCACTACACAGTCCCTGAGAACAGTTTGGGGCTGCCTGTTCCTCAGCCTCTACACACGTCTGGCGCCACAATACCGGGGTCTGTTCCCATCCGCTCGGAAGCTTTACTACTCAGTTCAACACGTACACATTACACACAGACAGAGACAGAGATGAGAGTGAGTAGAGGGAGCATGCTGAGGAAGTAGCCGAGTTAGTGAGAGCAATACAACACAGTTTAGCCTACTACTTCCTGCTTACTGGAGATAGAAATAGGGAATGAGGCAAATTAATAAGTAAGGATGATGCTGTAGTTCACATACAGACTGTTAAACGCTGTTTTAGATTTTCAGGAAGCCATAGCATCTAGCTTCTCTTCTGTAAAACGTCTCCTCCTCCTTCACCTCACTGATGAAGTGGAATTTAACAGGTGACATCATGAAGGATCATAGTTTCACTAGATTCACCTGGTCAGTCTAGTCATTAGGAACGAGTTCTAATTTTTGTACACTCAGTGTTGTACATGAGCATTTACCAGTTGTGTAAAGTACTTGGGTAAAATACTTTAAAGTCGTACTTAGAGTCTCTTGGGGTATCTTACGTCTCATTTTACTATTATACTTTTGACAACTTTTACTTCTTACTTCACTGCTTCCTAGAAGAAATAATATAGTTTACTCCTACATTTCCCTACACCCAAAGTGCTCATTCATTTAATGCTTAGCAGTACAGAAAAGGTCTAATTCACACACTTATCAAGAGACCGTCCCTGTCATCCCTACTGCCTCTGATTAGTGGACATGCTAAACACAAATGCTTATTTGTAAATTATGTCTGAGTGTGCCCTGGCTATGCTAAATAAAAAAAACAAGAAAATGGTTCTCTTGGTTGCTTACATAAGAATTTAAGTGATTTATACTTTTACTGTTGAATACTAAGCATATTTCAGCAATTACATTTACTTCTGATACTTAAGTATATTTAAAACCAAAATACTTTTAGACTTTTACTTCAATAGTATTTACTGGGTGATTTCACTTTACTAAGTCGATTTATATTAAGATACTTTACTTTTACTCAAGTATGACAATCTGAGGCCATTTTCCACCACTGAGTTTTACAAACGGTATGAGTCAGGAATACTTTTATTCATACAAAATACTGTACTAAAAATCATCTTTACGCTAATTTTTCACTTCTAATGTCAAAAGGTTTGTTATTAACTCAATCTCTTTCCTCTATGAAGGAACAAGGACACTGAGAGTGTGTATGTGTTATTGTACGGTCACACTGAGTTTCAGCAAAAAGCCACTCCACTCCTCAGTCAGACCAAGGATGGACCCAACGAGAAGGAAAGCAGAAAGTATTTTAAATGGTAAATGGACCTGCAGCGATGCTGTGAGTGGGAGGGATTTGAGAGAGAGCTGACAAATAAATGAAACGTTACCTTGTTGACGAGGGAGCATTGTTTTCCTAAAGGCTGTCTTTGATTAAAAAGCATAGAAAGGAGGGAGTCCATCGCACTTTGACAACCCCAAGGTAAGCACAATGAATATGGAGGATTTAATTGAAACCTGCACACAGTTTATGGGATAAATGCAGAAGCCTGCATTTAAAATACAATATATTAAAAGTGCACGAAAAAAGGTAAATGAAAAGAAGAAACCAAAGAAACACTCGATTCATTTTAGTAAACAAATTAGAAGAATGTAAAAAAAACAAAGCACACAGCTCTTTCATAATTTTGTGACAATCACATTGGATAATTCCTGCCATATTTTTTAACTAGGCAAGTAAGTTAACAACAATTCTTATTTATGATGACGGCCTACCGGGGAACACTGGGTTAACTGCCTTGTTCAGGGGCAGAACGACAAGATTTTTTTTGTTACCTGGTTCTCGGGGCTCGGGACTCGATCCAGCAACCTTTCGGTTTACTGGCGCACCCAACACTCTAACCACTAGATACCTGCCGCCCCTATAAGGAAATGTCACTAAGGTGAAGGTGACAATGACTCAGGTTTGGCTAAGTAAGCAACGCAGCTCTTGAACAGGTGCAAACAAAGAGATCCTGGAGCTGGATGACTCTAATAACTGGCATCTGCAGATATGCTCCCTCAAACACACACACGTGCAGCGCGCACACGCACGCACGCAACGCACGCACGCACGCACGCCACACACACACACACACACACACACACACACACACACAGTCAAAGCGGCAGGTGTTGTGACAGCTTGCCAACAGGAAACAGTCACACTTCCACACACACATCTGCAGAGGGGTGTGTGTGAACCCCTGGCTTTCTCCAGAAAGGAGCAGGTAATGACTCTGTCTTGATCATTAGCTGTTTACACAGACTGCAATCTCAACACGTTGTCCTCTTTTCCTCCCTAGCTCTCTCCCTCAATATCACCTCTATCAGACTACAACCTCAACATGTCTTCCACTTTTCCTCCCTAGCTCTCTCCCTCAATATCACCTCTATCAGTTTGTATCACTCAACCCTCACAATTTTCCATTTCTCTCTCGTCTCACTTGGTCCATGCCTGATGATGACACATTGTGTTAGCAGGGAACTTGTCATCTGCCAGTTCACCTAAATTGCCCCATAGAAAAGGTGCTGATTAGGATGCCACACAGGGTGCCATGCAGTGCCATTTTCACACTGTGATCACAGTGAACAGTGGGTTTTCAGGCCCAGCGGAGCCTAGTGTCCCAGGAGGGTGTTTTAAACGAGAGAGAACACTCATTTACACCTCATAAATTATTTCACATAACATAACGTAATTAGCTAGTTTGTCTGTTTGTCTGCCTATCAGGGATCAACGACAAATTTAGTAACTTTTTTTTCTTTAAAATTGCTAATTAATACAAGAAAACCTGATGTGTTGGTGAACTTCTTATCACCCCTCTTCCTCAGAGTAGACATGTACCACCCTGCCTCCTCAGCCAAGGAGAGAGCAAACAAAAACGGTGGGAGAGGGCCAGGACAGAGCGTGGTATTTCATTTTAATCAAGCTGTCTGTTGGTTCAGCTGGCCATGAGCCATCTGCAAACACAACCAAATGGACACTCTTGGCTGTGTCTGGGATGGAAAGATGGAGGGGTGAAAATAGATAAGAGTGCAAGTGACAAGGAAATTACTAGTTGCTTAGGTCTGCCTGAATCTGAAGGTTAATGGCCCTTAAAGTCGATGCCTGATCTTGGGTATAGCAGCTTCATGCAGTGAACAGGTAGGTAGAGTCCTTCACGCTTTCCCTGTCCAGGGACTTTATATACCCAAAGAGAGAGGGTGACATATGTAGGCACCCTGCCCAAGCTATGCCCGAAGGACAAGACAGAGAGAAGAGTGTGTTTCATGAAGTATTAGATGCAAAGATTCAATCTAGGTCTCCTTATTTTCTCCACTTCCCATGTAATGAACATATAAAAGGAATTACTCTTGTTCTGCTAGCATGAGTCATAACTGTTATTACTGATACTGTGATTTTTTTATATCAGTCTTGAGTCAAAACTATAACAAAGTTGACACATACGATATGAAATTATTCTCATTAGGTCCCTCTCTTTTATGCTTTCTTTGCTCCAATGTGACGGCAACAGTATATGAGGGTGTAGATGGAGAGCCCGTTCTCTGGGGGAACCTCATGTCAGTCTCGCCCACCACTGGCATGTCGTGTGTTAAGCTGCTCCATCTACAGCTGTCTAGCTACATGTATAAAACTTACGCAAATGGTTGTATCTTTCTCCATCAGAGTGTTTAATTGGGGAATATCATAAATGGAGCACTCTCGACAACCCCGTCCCCTGAGAGCAGCTCGTGCAAGATAACAGGATACGTTCCACTTGAAGGCTTTGCATTCGCAAGCTCCTCTCTTCTATCGGATCTGTCTCTTTTCCATTCCATTTTCTACAATCTTTCACTTATATTCTCCATGCTCTCCTCGTCTTCTCCGTCATACTTATGTTACACATAGCATTTCTGTTCTGCTGTTGCTGCCCCTGACTTGTGTCTGTAGTGAGCTCACCTAGTGGATTCGAGTGTAGTGAGGACGGTCTGTGACTGCATACAGATGTAAAGGTGAGCTTGTCCTCCGATCGGGCAAAAATGTGAATGTAGAGAGTTTCCATTAATGGCTGAAGTTGCCTCACATCAACTTATCCTCAACATAACATTACTGCCCCCAAATTGTTTTTCATCGTCTTGAGACCCTGAACGTTGCAGAGATGTATTCATGCTATAAACCGGATTATTATGGTTCTCTGTGCCGTGGTGTACCTTGATCTAAGTCTAGATCACCCGCAGGATCTCCCATCAAGACTTGTAGAAATAATACATTATAATCCTTATTACACTTCTCCTTGAAACTTCCTTTAACTCTATGAGATAGTATCACTAGAATGAATTCAACAAAACGATCAAGGTAATATCTCAATAACAGCAAGATTGGGATTACTAGCTTGTGATAAAAAGGTTACAGACATTAAAGTTTTGAATATGTAAATATACTTTTGTTCTCATAATTACCTCATTTGGTCAAGGATTTTCTATTTTATCTAAACCAATATATCGTGTGAAACACACTAAAACTAGAAAAATGCAGTCGGCGCTCATTATGATTTACAACAACTCTCACACGCTTTAATCTATTCCGAACTGAAGACAACAAACAAACACATTGAAGTTTTCACTACGGGGCACTGCGGCTCATTTGTGTGTGCCGCTATCCAATACAAGTCTATCAGTCCTGTCTCACTAGCCCAGTCAGGGACAAGCTGCACAATGACAACATAAGCCTTCATCAGGTTCTGTTAGGAGCTCTGGAACACTCATGGCTGAGGAGAATTTACTTATTTCAGAATATGGAGAGCTCTTTTAATTAGGCTGCAATGTAGGATAGATTTTTGATGACTTTAATACACACCATGTAGGCTGCATTAGCCTCTCATTTCTTCTCATATTCTTCTCATTTGCATTATACAATTTATAAAACTTATTATACAACAAGTTACAATTGTTTGGTTTTGTCAAGGTGAGTATGAGGAGCATAAGGTGTTTGTTGTCTGAGTAGCTGTCTACCATTCAAGTGTCACCATCTTCACTTTTCACAGCTGGTAACAGAGCTGAGTGTAGAATGTCACGATGTGCTTAAGAATGAAAAAGCAGAGAGCAATGGGGAAGCTAGCGTAAAGTTGTCTTGAGGTGTTTGAGCTCCTTGCCTTAGCACCAGAACAGACGGGAACCACATCCTTTGGAACTATCTATTTATGACATTCATGAGACTGCATCTGGGAATCAATATAAACTGTGCTGATTTTGCTAGGTTGTGTAGGCAAGGAAATTTAACGAGCTATATCTGAGTATGCTGCATTGTAATAAGGAGTATACTCATTCAGGAAGGACTTCAAAGGATTTGTGTTGTTTCTTGTGTTTTAGTGCACCATGAATAAATGTTGAAGTGTCCATATGTTTTGCTGCCTTCAGCAGTGACCCAGAGAGAGGTCACCTCTCAGAACATGCTGTCATCCCTAACTTAGTATTCTTGTTTTTCTTTATTATTTTGGTTAGGTCAGGGTGTGACATGGTGTGATTATAGTTTGTCCTGTCTAGGGTTTTTGTATGTTTATGGGTTGTTACCAGTCTAGGGTTTTGTATGTTATGGTTGCCTAGATTGGTTTCAATTAGAGGCAGCTGTTTTATCGTTGTCTCTGATTGGGACCATATTTAGGCAGCCATATTCCTTGAGTATTTTCTGGGTGATTATCTACGTATGTCTATGTTTAGTTGCTTGTGTCAGCACTATGATGATATAGCTTCACGTTCGTTTTGTTTTGTTTTTGTATAGGTCATTCCGTGTTCTTTCTTATTAAAAGAAGATGCATTCAAATCACGCTGCGCTTTGGTTCATGCTATATAACGAACGTGACACATGCCTCCAGTTAATGTAGGTGCCAGTGTCCTTCAAAGGGGACTGTCGTTGGAGAAAGTTGGGAACACAGAGCTATCCACAATGAACATTGGTCACATAACTGCTGTGATAGCTTTAGTGGCATCCTCAAATTGCAGTTTTGGGAAGGGTGAAAGAGACTAAGTAAGGTGACTGATGATTTACAAAGGAGGATTTTGAGACCATATTTGTCTCTGGACTGACATATTGGAGAGTGAACAGAAAATATTATTCACAAAATGCGTGATGCCTTTGCTCATCAGCTTCTTAGGGAGTTGGTGACATGTCTATCATTTCTATTCTCCCTGTCTGAATAACCGGGGTATGAGAATATGAAATTACGCAAAGAGGGAGCAGGGTATAGAATCTACCTCGGGTTGTGAGCAACACCTCAATAATAGTTCATAAGATCACGAATTAAGAACAATTCCTGTTGCACAGAAGCTCTCATGTCTTCCCTTTTTCTGTTGCACAGATTGGCGCGATCAATTCCAGCAACAGCTTTAGTGAGTTAATGGCAAGATCTATTGGGCCGGGTAGGGCGGAGATTTCAGTGGCACCCGCTCCTCCTCTTCCAAACCCCCTCTTTGTTTGACAGCAAGCCGAGCTAATAGAAAAACAGGCAAGGGTACGCCAGGAAAATGGAGGAGAAAAGCTGGAGGAGGTTAGTGGTGGCTAGAAAATTTAAAATTAAAAAATCTAAGTGTCTGTTCAAATAAACAGAATGGTATATGTAGTAGCCTACTGTACGTCATCCTTTAAAGTGTGTGGAGTGGCAGGCATACAAAAGGGAAATGGGAATAGAAAAGTCAAACTGGATAAGATGGTGATCATATGATAGTAATGGCATGTGTCCACATGACAAGCAATGTTTTCCCTGTATCAATGCCTCAGTCAAATGGAGCTGTACAGCAGGAGTTGTTGAGTTACTGCTGTGCAATATTCAAGTTATTTTAGAGCTCAATCTCCAAGGCAACAAAAGGACTTCTAACAGCAGAGACAAGCAATTCTACCCAAAGAGTGCCAGAGAAATGGCATTTGATACAAAATACGTGTAATGTCTACAGCCCATGCCTTAATACAATTGAGCCAATGAAGGACTTGCATTGGCTGGTTGTGGTTACTAAATTGCAGGTGCTATGACTACAAATTCCTATCAGGTTAGTTTTCAGTTGCAGAGTTAGATTACATTACAGAGGCAAAATTAAATTGTGTAGATGTTTGACAATATAATTCCTGCAGCTTGAGCCGAGCAACACGTAATCTGAGTTAAATAAACAGTGCTGACAGCAGACTGACATTGGTGTGTATATATAGCATGTGTAGGTGGTCAAGACTGCTTGAAAATGAATAACAAACACAGATATGACCTCGACGAAGCAGACAAACAGCACGAAGCTAGCTGGTAAAGAAACACCCTGACATATGGCAATAGCTCGCAGCAGGTTCCATCTGTCACTGTTTGTTTTGTGATGTAGCTCTCTCTTGACTGAGAAGAACCCTCTCGTGAAACGATAACGGAAAATGAAAACAACCCCAATAAACACAGACAGGTAGCTTTATTAGCGGTATCACCTTGTGGGCAACGTCATCAACCCACCATGTAATTGGATGGGAGTGACATTTGCAGAGCAGGGTGTCGTGGCGTTTGTGTCAGTGTAGAGACGCGCATGGCTCGCAGCTTTCTAGACGGATCACGCTCTGCTGTCTCAGGAGGCGCCTTTCTCCCCTTAAAACTAACCCCACACACACACACACACTCCCAGCCTCGCTAGAGGCAGGCACACTCACTGACTCACACGCTCACACGTTTCAATTAATGGGTGACATGCAACTAGGCATCAAACGAGCCAGATCGTAATCGATGAGCAGGATCAATTGCAGGGATTTTTTAACATTTCCATCCGCCGGCATTTGAATCCACCCCTGAGCACCTATCAACTTCACACAAATGTCACAAGCCCCATTAATTTACTTAAATAGATATTAAAGTGTCTGTGTCTTTGCTGCTTTATCATTCTGCTAATTAGAAGCATTGTATCAAAGACCGGAGACTCTCAGGGAGGAGGGTAGAAAAACTATTTGCCTAATGGCAGCTCTCGTCATGGAATCATCCAGTATTTAGGGAGATGGCCCTAAAGCTTTGATATCTGACGAGGGGGAAGACAACACCGTTGGGAAACGTTCAGTCTGTCAGTCGTCACAAAACCACTTTAACAACAGCAGCAACCAAACTAAAGCTGGCACTTCACGGGATCAGAACAAAAGGTGTGAAAAAGGCACATTTTCAGCCAAGAATGAATTACGTTATTTTGAGTTGTTGTAATGTTACTATTGTAATACAGTTGTTATACAGTTAAATGAGTTAAACAGTTTTGGATCGTAACCAGGAACCTGGATGAAGGCCATGGTCTTGCAAGCCTGGAGAGAGGAGAGGAAAGCAAAGCTGACTGGCTGACTGGCCACGGAGAGTGTGGCAAATCCAAAGTGCTGTGAAAGTAGGGGTGGATTAAATACTCTCCTGGGCTGACCTGTGTGCACATACCGTACGCTCACTTCCCTTTAGGGAAGTTTAATTTCAATAAGGTACATACAGTACATGGAAGAAAGTTTTCAGGGCTTTCGTCCTTGAGACTAAATAACACTCATTTGGCATCTCAACAGTAAGGTTATCTTGTTTTGATGGTTGCTTTTCGCTCTCGGTTTTATAGAAAATTGTGTTAATTGTGTAAGTCAAGGACAATGTAAATATCCCTTATTGACTGGTTTTACAAGGTTGTTATGTGTAAGGTGTCCTCTATTGTCACGTTCCTGACCTGTTTTCCTTTGTTTTGTATTTATTTAGTTGGTCAGGGCGTGAGTTGGGTGGGTTTGTCTATGTGTGATTTTCTATGTTGGGATTTTGTGTTCGGCCTGGTATGATTCTCAATCAGAGGCAGCTGTCAATCGTTGTCCCTGATTGAGAATCATACTAAGGCAGCCGGGGTTTCACGTGTGTTTGGTGGGTGTATGTTTCCGTGTTAGTGTTTTCACCACACGGTACTGTATAGGTTTCTGCACTTTGTTTATTTGTTTTGTATTTCAGTGTTCATTGTTCGTTATAATAAATCATCATGAGCACTAACCACTCCGCATATTGGTCCGATCCTTCTCGCCTCTCCTCGTCCGAGGAGGAGGAAGAATATGACAGCCGTTACATCTATTGGTCAAAGCAGAGCCATATTTACAAAGACAGCTCTGGGTCAAAGTATCTTTTAAAAACATGAATTTATTATTTTTCATTCAAACAAGTATGATTCAAATTATTTATTTATGAGTGTTCAGACAATTAATTGGATTTTGTTTTTAAAGTGCAATGGCAGATTTGTATGGTTCTGACTAGAGTTAAATAAAAAAATAGCTGCTATTTTACAGTGCACTCTCTCACATGACCTACTTTCTATCAGAGGTGTCAGCCGTGTTAAAGCCAACACACCTCCCAAACTGCTTTCTATCAGAGATGTCAACCGTGTTAAAGCCAACACACCTCCCAAGCTGCTCTCTATCAGAGGTGTCAGCCATGTTAAAGCCAACACACGTCCCAAGCTGCTCTCTATCAGAGGTGTCAGCCATGTTAAAGCCAACACACCTCCCAAGCTGCTCTCTATCAGAGGTGTCA
>NC_036860.1:6535979-6539403 GCF_002910315.2 Salvelinus sp. IW2-2015
TTAAAGCCAACACACCTCCCAAGCTGCTCTCTATCAGAGGTGTCAGCCCTGTTAAAGCCAACACACTTGCCAAGCTGCTCTCTATCAGAGGTGTCGGCCCAAAAATCTGGATTCACGTGTCACGTGTAATTTCCGGTCACAACTTGCAGACTTGTTTATGTGCTGCTGTGCGTTTTGTTGCTAACCTTACTTTACTACCTGACAACTTTACGGTTTTTACTTTTTAAATACTATTTTTAGTTTTTCCCTCACTCAACTTTTTTTTCATTCAACTTTTTCACTCCGGACGCTTTATCTGGACATGGTTCGTCAGGACCTCCACCAGCCGAAGCTAAGTAGTAACATTAACATGATGCCTTCTAATTGCAGTCGCTGTACTCATAATATACAGGACAACGATCGCCTTACGGCGAGGATAGCTATGCTGCAAGCCCAGCTTCAGACGCAATCATTAGGCAAGGGTAATTTCAGTGTAGGAAAGGATGAAACAGCGTCTGTGCCACCTGTAAGTACAGATAGTAGTATAAATCCCCTCGCACAGTCCCCGCAGCCGGACAACTTTCTCGTTGTTTCTGGAGGGAAATGCTGTAGGAATGCTCAACCGGTGTCGCTCATTCAGCCGACAGAAACTTTCAACCGGTTCTCCCCATTAAGCAGCGAGTCGGAGTCAGAGGCCGAGCCTTCTCTGGTCTATACTCCTCCCGTTACGGGGTCTGAGACGCCGAAGCCTCCCACCATTAGCTCTGACAAATTGAAAATTACCCGCAGTATTAGACTTAAAACGAATCATCCAGCGATCATACACTGTTTACCAGGGGGTAGGGCTACCGACGTTAAGGCTAATCTGAAGATGGTGCTGGCTAAAGCTAAAACTGGCGAGTGTAGAGAGTATAGGGATATTGTTATCCACGTCGGCACTAACGATGTTAGGATGAAACAGTCAGAGGTCACCAAGCGCAACATAGCTTCAGCGTGTAAATCAGCTAGAAAGATGTGTCGGCATCGAGTAATTGTCTCTGGCCACCTCCCAATTAGGGGGAGTGATGAGCTCTTCAGCAGTCTCACAACTCAATCGCTGGTTGAAAACTGTTTTCTGCCCCTCCCAAAAAATAGAATTTGTAAATAATTGGCCCTCTTTCTGGGACTCACCCACAAACAGGACCAAGCCTGGCCTGTTGAGGAGTGACGGACTCCATCCTAGCTGGAAGGTGCTCTCATCTAATCTACGAACATAGACAGGGCTCTAATTCCCCTAGCTCCACAATGAAATAGGGTGCAGGCCAGGCAGCAGGCTGTTAGCCAGCCTGCCAGCTTAGTGGATTCTGCCACTAGCACAGTCAGTGTAGTCAGCTCAGCTATCCCCATTGAGACCGTGTCTGTGCCTCGACCTAGGTTGGGCAAAACTAAACATGGCGGTGTTCGCCTTAGCAATCTCACTAGAATAAAGACCTCCTCCATTCCTGCCATTATTGAAAGAGATTGTGATACCTCACATCTCAAAATAGGGCTACTTAATGTTAGATCCCTCACTTCCAACGCAGTTATAGTCAATGAACTAATCACTGATCATAATCTTGATGTGATTGGCCTGACTGAAACATGGCTTAAGCCTGATGAATTTACTGTGTTAAATGGGGCCTCACCTCCTGGTTACACTAGTGACCATATCCACCGCGCATCCCGCAAAGGCGGAGGTGTTGCTAACATTTACGATAGCAAATTTCAATTTACAAAAAAAAAACAGACGTTTTAGTCTTTTGAGCTTCTAGTCATGAAATCTATGCAGCCTACTCAATCACTTTTTATAGCTACTGTTTACAGGCCTCCTGGGCCATATACAGCGTTCCTCACTGAGTTCCCTGAATTCCTATTGGACCTTGTAGTCATAGCAGATAATATTCAAATTGTTTATGACTTTAATATTCACATGGAAAAGTCCATAGACCCACTCCAAAAGGCTTTCGGAGCCATCATCGACTCAGTGGGTTTTGTCCAACATGTCTCCGGACCTACTCACTGCCACAGTCATACTCTGGACCTAGTTTTGTCCCATGGAATAAATGTTGTGGATCTGAATGTTTTTCCTCATAATCCTGGACTATCGGACCACCATTTTATTATGTTTGCAATCGCAACAAATAATCTGCTCAGACCCCAACCAAGGAGCATCAAAAGTTGTGCTATAAATTCTCAGACAACCCAAAGATTCCTTGATGCCCTTCCAACCTCCCTCTGCCAACCCAAGGACGTCAGAGGACAAAAATCAGTTAACCACCTAACTGAGGAACTCAATTTAACCTTGTGCAATACCCTAGATGCAGTTGCACCCCTAAAAACTAAAAACATTTGTCATAAGAAACTAGCTCCCTGTTATACAGAAAATACCCGAGCTCAGAAGCAAGCTTCCAAAAAATTGGAACGGAAATGGCGCCACACCAAACTGGAAGTCTTCCGACTAGCTTGGAAAGACAGTACCGTGCAGTATCGAAGAGCCTTCACTGCTGCTCGATCATCGTATTTTTCCAACTTAATTGAGGAAAATAAGAACAATCCAACATTTCTTTTTGATACTGTTGCAAAGCTAACTAAAAAGCAGCATTCCCCAAGAGAGGATGGCTTTCACTTCAGCAGTAATAAATTCATGAACTTCTTTGAGGAAAAGATCATGATCATAAGAAGGCAAATTACGGACTCCTCTTTAAATCTGCGTATTCTCCAAAGCTCAGTTGTCCTGAGTCTGCACAACTCTGCCAGGACCTAGGATCAAGGGAGACACTCAAGTGTTTTAGTACTATATCTCTTAACACAGTGATGAAAATAATCATGGCCTTTAAACCTTCAAGCTGCATACTGGACCCTATTCCAACTAAACTACTGAAAGAGCTGCTTCCTGTGGTTGGCCCTCCTATCTTGAGCATAATAAACGGCTCTCTATCCACCGGATGTGTACCAAACTCACTAAAAGTGGCAGTAATAAAGCCTTTCTTGAAAAAGCCAAACCTTGACCAAGAAAATATAAAAAACTCTCAAATCTCTCATTCCTCTCAATTTTTTGGGAAAAAGCTGTTGCGCAGCAGCTCACTGCCTTCCTGAAGACAAACAATGTATACGAAATGCTTCAGTCTGGTTTTAGACCCTATCATAGCACTGAGAGTGCACTTGTGAAGGTGGTAAATTACCTTTTAATTGCATCAGACCGAGGCTCTGCATCTGTCCTCGTGCTCTTAGACCTTAGTGCTGCTTTTGATACCATCGATCACCACATTCTTTTGGAGAAATTTGAAACCCAAATTGGTCTACACGGACAAGTTCTGGCCTGGTTTAGATCTTAACTGTCAGAAAGATATCAGTTCTTCTCTGTGGATGGTTTGTCCTCTGACAAATCAACTGTACATTTCGGTGTTCCTCAAGGTTCCGTTTTAGG
>NC_036860.1:6542501-6590420 GCF_002910315.2 Salvelinus sp. IW2-2015
CTGTCGTCAGCCGTGTTAAAGCCAACACACCTCCCACGCTGATCTCTATCAGAGGTGTCAGCCATGTTACAAGCCAACACACATCCCAAGCTGCTCTTTATCAGAGGTGTCAGCCCTGTTAAAGCCAAACAAACCTCCCAAGCTGCCTCTCTATCAGAGGTGTCAGCCGTGTTAAAGCCAACACACCTCCCAAGCTGCTCTCTATCAGAGGTGTCAACCGTATTAAAGCCAACACACCTCCCAAGCTGCTCTCTATCAGAGGTGTCAGCCCTGTTAAAGCCAACACACCTCCCAAGCTGCTCTCTATCAGAGGTGTCAGCCATGTTAAAGCCAACACACCTCCCAAGCTGCTCTCTATCAGAGTGTCAGCCGTGTTAAAGCCACACACACACCTCCCATGCTGCTCTATCAGAGGTGTCAGCCGTTTTAAAGCCAACACACTCCCATGCTGCTCTATCAGAGGTGTCAGCCGTGTTAAAGCCAACACACCTCCCAAGCTGCTCTCTATCAGAGGTGTCAGCCGTGTTAAAGCCAACACACCTCCCAAGCTGCCTCTACAGAGGTGTCAGTCATGTTAAAGCCAACACACCTCCCAAGCTGCTCTCTATCAGAGTTGTCAGCCGTGTTACAGACAACACACCTCCAAGCTGCTTTCTATCAGAGTTGTCAACCGTGTTAAAGCAAGCTGCTTTCTAACGCTTCAACCACAAAACTCAAAGATTTACATGTTCAATGGATATTGTCAGAACACCACACCCATGCCTATGTGTTACAATCTCAACAACAGAAAGATATGGATTGTTTACTTTGCATTATGATTGAATATTTTGCCTTAAATGAAATTGAATACAAAAATGAATATTGTTTGCAGACACACAAACACACCAATAACACAAACACATACTGTAGGCCTAAACACACTGCATGTCCCTGTCTCTTTTCATGGGTTTCTCAGTGATTGCGTCCGATATGCATGCCAGCTGATTGCGGGTAAAGCACAAGCTGTTCTGCAGCTAGCATTCCTCGATGCCTGTTCTTCCACGGTACGGCTGCCCTGATCCAATAAAACCCAGCTCATCTTATTGCCTCCATGTGAATATCTCCTCTGCCGTGCCATGCCGTGCACCAGGCTGTGCATAATACCTCCTGTACAAGCATGACTGCCCCCCCCACCCCTACACACCACTCAGCTCCCCTTAATCCTGTATCACCCCAGCTCAACTTCCCTGCAAACTGTGGCCTTGAACAGGAATGATACACACACACACACACACACACACACACCTGTCTCTTATACACATCTAGATGTGTATAAGAGACAGGAGTTCATGTGGCCCCTAAACCAATAACCATACACCCTCTCACGCTATCACAGGCTATCCCATAATGGCTTTGTTCTTAGGAGGAAGTCACAGTCTCATTCACTGACACCTCAGCAGCCCACCACCTGATCCCCACCACAAACACCTGCTTGGATGCCGTAAATACAAGGTAGAAATCTGTTCTATATATCCCACCACCTCCACGGGCAGATTCCTTTTATATAACCCATCCACAAACTCACACCTCACCCCACCCCTAACCCATCCACAGGTCCAGGGATGCATAGATGATCCAATTAAGGTGGCCCACAGAGAGACAACCTCTCCCCTCTCCTCTCCCTGCAGCCTACATTCAGCCAGTCCCCTGTCAATGTGGCCCTCTGCTCATTGCACATAATGAGCCATAACCCTGTGCAGTGACAGCTCCATACAGGGTAGACCAGCGGGCCCACCACTTGCCTTCAGCTCCATACCGCTGATTAGTCCTAGGTGACAGAGAGGTGGCAGAGGGGTGGCAGGGGGGTGGCAGGGTTTGCAGAGGTACCCAGGACATAAAGAGGCTCTGGACAGGTGGTGGGGAGGGAAATGCTTTGGAGGGTAATCTTCACTGTGTGAGCTCACAGAACACACAGAGACTGGGATAACTAGGGCCTTCTACTGAACAAAGATATAAACGCAACATTTAAAGTGTTGGTCCCATGTTTCATGAGCTGAAATAAAATATCCTAGAATTTTTCCATATGCACTTTCACATTTTTTTCACATTTTGTGCACAAATTTGTTTACATCCCTGTTAGTGAATATTTCTCCTTTGCCAATATAATCCATCCACCTGACAGGTGTGGTATATCAAGAAGCTGATTAAACAGCATGATCATTACACAGGTTCACCTTGTGCTGGGGACAATAAAAGGCCACTTTCAAATGTGCAGTTTTGTCACACAACACAATGCCACAGATGTCTCAAGTTTTGAGGGAGCTGACTGCAGGAATGTCCACCAGAGCTGTTGCCAGAGGATTTAATATTAATTTCGCTGAGAAAAAAGAAGAAACCCGCACACCGCTCTCGATAGTATCACTGGCTTTGACGAAGGCCGTGTGGCCGATACGTAAAACTTATTAAAGAGCAGTGTGCAGGTTTCTTCTTTATTCTAATTTTATTCAACTGTTACCATGCAGCTGCAAAAAGATATCTCAGATGTGCGAGTGCTTTTTGAATTTTGAATGTTCATTTCTCCACCATTAGCCACCTCAAAATGTAATTTTAGAGAATTTCGCAGTGCATCCAACCGGCCTCACAACCACAGACCACGTGTAACCACGCCAGCCCAGGACCTCCACATCCGACCTCTTCACCTCTGGGATCGTCTGAAACCAGCCACCCGGACAGCTGATGAAACTGAGGAGATTTTCTGTCTGTAAAAAAGCCCTTTTGTGGGGGAAAACTCATTCTGATTGGCTGTCCCTGCCCAGTCATGTGAAATCCATAGATTAGGGTCTAATGAATTTATTTTAATTGACTGATGTCCTTATATGAACTGTAACTTAGTAAAATCATTGAAATTGTTGCATGATGCATTTACATTTGTGTTCAGTATATGTTGAATTACTTTGTGTGGTGTCATTGTCTGTGATGTGGTGTACATCCAAACAAACACGATACAGTACACATCTTTCTTTTTAATATATAGCAGTCAGCACAGCAGACACAGTCCCTCTTACTTCCCCCTCTGTAGAGGCATTAGTGAAAAGCTGATGCTGTAGAAAGTAAGGGAGAATAGAAATGCCTTGTGCGGTCATTGTAACCAAATAGGCCAAGTGGAAGATAAGGGTATGAGGTATGAATTATGAACAGAGTTCTGCTCCTCCAGCGAGGGGTTGGAGAGAGAAGAGGAGAAATCGTTTATCCTTGGTAAACATGGAGAATCACTCTTCTCCCAGATGGAAGGAGGGATGGAACTCTCTGGTCAGTCAGAAGCACCAGTGGAGATAAACCAAAGTGACATCACCGCTGCATTTGTGAAGGCTCAACATTCTTCCTCTCTCTGACTCGCTTCTGCTCTCTCTGTGTGTCTCTCTCTTGCTTGCTCCCTCCCTCGCTCTCTTTCTATTTTCTCTCAAGGGCACCTTGTGGGTGAATAGAGACATCTCTCTCACTCACCCTCTCTCGCCACATGCCTCTCTCCCTCTGTCTACCGATTATCAATGCAACACCTCTAACAAGATCCATCAACCCAAACCCCCTCCCTCCCTCCCTCACCCCATCCATTTACACAGAGAGCCAGAAAGAGAGAGACAGAGTAATTGGGGATTAAAAGAAGATGGATGTGCCTGTACGACCTGCTCAAGTGCACCCTGGGAGGAGGAGGGAGAAGGGAGGGGGAGGCAGAGGGGTGTGGGGTGTGGCAGGTACTATATAACCCCTGCCACCCCCAAGGGTCTCAAATCACTCGAACTTCAAGTGAAAACAAACGTTGTCATTTCTACAGTATGTATGCACTGTCAACAAACATACAATGCATGTTTTAACTCCAGCAAACTGGCCCAAACCAAACAGACCCAAGGACATAACTCTCTCTGCAGCCATTTCCTGCAGTCAAATGACCAAGTGGCCTCATGGGTGGAAAGTTATTCATCTTTTTAATAATTTCATAATTAACAAACATTAAAAAAAATGTCAAGCCAGAAAAGCCAGTGTTCTTATGTCATAACGGTTTTGTTATATTTCAGTCTTCTGTGATGTATTTAATGTGTATTATTGGGATGCAAACTCAAAATGTAATACATTTCAACTATATATCTGACATGGTACAGGTGTCTTCTTTTTTTTAAGCCCCTAACCAAGTGCGTGAGGTGTCTGCATTTGTAGATTTGTTTACGACTACCAAGAAACACTGTGTGCAGTCGACCTGCAGTTTTTTGACAGACATCACATGGACATGATGGGCCACTGATCGTACATTTTTCCTTATCCTATTTTTCTCCAACCTGGAATCCTCCCAGAGGTAAGGGTCAGTGTCCATCCAAATGGCCTACAGGAGAGTGAGACAGGATATGAGACGGGTATACACACACCGGTACACGTCACGACCAGAGTGACTACATGGGTGACAAGGACAAATAACATCACCTTACATACCGTATACTCTTGTTAAACCACACTTGTCTTCAACATCCCTCAAAGACATCTTTCTAAACATGACGAGACAGAGAAGCGGGAGAGACGGGGGGACAATAATGAGGAATGATGATAGAAACAAAATCCGTTCTTTACAGACGGGAGAGGGAGAGGTGTCCAGTTGTTTTTTCAGTTGAGAGCTGATCCCATAGATGACATGCCGTGATAGCTCTGTGTCAGCCTTTACGGGGGCCTATTTTTTTTACGAACACCAGCGAGCAGCGAGCTACATTGAACAAATCTCCCCCTGCTGCCACCGCCGGTCCCAAAAAAACTCCTTCATGGCGACTAATCTGTCTTATTGTCAGTGTTAACATGTCAGCCAGCGAGCCGCTGAGAAATACGCAGTGACAGCTATCAAGAGATAGCCTGTCTGTTGTTTTTTTCTGTTTGTGGATTTTCTAACAGGGAACGAGGAGGTGTAAAAAAGTCCTTACTATTCCTCTTGCACCACATTGTCGCAGCTTCCTCTGCGTTGTTGCAGCTTCCTCAAACCCCCACAACACCATACAAAACGCGTGTTGAAACAGGTGACAGAAATCTTTTGTTCTTAACCCCCTTGGCATTTCAGTGTTGTCTACAGTAAGCCAGGATCAGATCCGCCCAGCATCAAAGGCTATTGTGGCTAATACCAGCATGACAGGGATTGAAGAGTTATCAATATCCCATCCATAACGCCAGGTCACTGGGACGTCAATGGCAGGTGATGACCCCTGACCTCTAACAAGACCGTTGGACTATAGTTACTTTAAAGATGCAGTCCGGGATCTTAGCAATTACAAATTCTTACACTATTGTACGAATTGGAATTTGTAACATATCATACGAATTGCAACAATATACATATATATATCAACTGCTCAAAAAAATAAGGGAACACTAAATAACACATCCTAGATCTGAATGAATGAAACATTCTTATTAAATACTTTTTTCTTTACATAGTTGAATGTGCTGACTACAAAATCACACAAAAATTATCGATGGAAATCAAATTTATCAACCCATGGAGGTCTGGATTTGGAGTCACATCCAAAATTAAAGTGGAAAACCACACTACAGGCTGATCCAACTTTGATGTAATGTCCTTAAAACAAGTCAAATGAGCTTCAGTAGTGGTGTGTGGCCTCCACTGCCTGTATGACCTCCCTACACACGACGGGATCGCTCGCTGATGAGGTGGCGGATGGTCTCCTGAGGGATCTCCTCCCAGACTGGACTAAAGCTTCCGCCAACTCCTGGACAGTTGTGGTGCAAGTGCGTTGGTGGACTGGAGCGAGACAATGTTGTCCCAGATGTGCTCAATTGGATTCAGGTCTGGGGACAGGGCGGCCAGTCATAGATCAATGCTTCTCTTGGCAGGAACTGCCTGACACACTCCAGCCACATGAGGTCTAGCAATTGTCTTGCAATATAGAAAGAACCCAGGGCGCCCGTGGGAATTTTGGCCAATCTTGGTGTTCTCTGGCAAATGCCAAACGTCCTGACACGGTGTTGGGCTCTGTAAGCACACCCCACTGTGGCAGTCGGGCCTCTATCCACCTTCATGGGAGTCTGTTTCTGACCGTTGTTAGGCAGACACAGTCGCGATTTGTGGCCTGCTGGAGGTCATTTTGGCAGAGCTCTGGCGTGCCCTCTACTATCCTCCTTGCCAAGGCGTGAGGTAAGCGGTCCTGCTACTGGGTTGTTTGCCCTCTACGGCTCTCTCCACGTCTCCTGATGTACTGGCGCTGTCCTGGTAGCGCCTTCATGCTCTGGACACTATCGCTGACAGACACAGCAAACCTTCTTGCCACAGCTCGCATTGATGTGCCATCCTGGATGAGCTGCACTACCTGAGCCACTTGTGTGGGTTGTAGACTCTGTCTCATGCTACCACTAGAGTGAAAGCACCGCCAGCATTCAAAAGTGACCAAAACATCAGCCAGGAAGCATAGGAACTGAGAAGTGGTCTGTGGTCACCACCTGCAGAACCACTCCTTTATTGGGGGTGTCTTGCTAATTGCCTATAAAAAATTTTTTGCAGCACATAAAATATCATGAGAAATGGATGACCCGTTTTGTCTCGTGAGCACTACGTTCAAAACTACTGGCTGAAATTATACACAAACTTTGGAGAGGAGACAGAGGAATGGGATGGGCGATACAGAAACGTCTGCAGGGAACAATGGCTGTCTTTCATCAGAAAAGTACCATTCCTTGTTGACCAACACTCAAACTAAATTGATGGAAATGAAAGAGAACTGAAAACTACGTAGGGTGCTCGGAATAGTATCTTAAAGCCAAGCATTGTGATCAAGTACAACAAAGAAGAACAGGAAACCAACATTAGAAATGTAGGTTTTCATTGGTTAACAGTCAGCCAGTCTCTTTTCAGACAGATAGTCTGTTATAATGAATGATGCGGTGCAGAGTGCATGCACCACAAGCCCCCATGACATGGACCACTGCTGAAAGCCTGTCCCCAACTATCACATCACCCATATGTGGCTGGGGAGAGGGAAGTGACTGCCAGAAAGGCCAACAGCCTAAAAATACTGACCACAGCCTGCATAGATGAGTCCAACTATATACTAGCTATTAATGGCTGTCGAAACAAGGTTTGAATCTGTGAAACGCGGTAACAAAATGGCCTGTCCAATATCAGACATCATATAAACAGGAGTGAGTACCTTGACCAGTATTGTAATGTTTGCGATCTAGTCCTAATGGTTTTATTTGTCACCTAAGAGTTGTGCTTGTTACAACTCCTTCACCTTTACTTCATTCAATTGTCTCAAATGCTCTAGAGATCAAAACAATCACCATGGTCACAGTGTTCTTATCAAAGACATGTCTTTACCCAGTGGCCAGTCAAACCAACTACTAGTATTTTGTTAAATAGTTAAGGCAATGTGGCCTCCATCATCCTTCTCTCTCTCTATCCTCTCTAAATTGTTCCTCATCCGTGTCTCTGCAGCCTGCGCCCCACCCCCCCCCCTTCCCCTCTTCCCCTCTCCCCATACACCCCTCCCGATCCTTGCCCATGAAAGCTTATCATTGACAAACACAACACCTTTTCCTGCATCCCCATCGATCTCCTTATTGAAATGAGCCTCGTTTGCCGTCTCCTGACGGTTTTTCTCCCCTTTCTTTTCTTTTTCCTCCTTTCCAAACTGACAGGCTGAGCATATTTTGGCAGCTTGCTGTTCTCCCTTAATTCTTCACCAGACTTCCTCCCCATTCACAAATGGACAAGGATTTGGGGGTAAATAAGGCTATTGATATAACCCCGTAGGGTCCAGTGGTCAACCACCTTTAGGTATCAGATTTGGAGGGAAAGGAGTGGACATTGGTGCCATTTGTATTTGAACATATTAGCTAGGTCTAGGTCATAGAATAATAATTACCAGTTGAAAAGGAAGCTCACTATTATAGCTATAGAACACTTCTCTCTATGCTTGCAATGATCAGGCCCTCAGAACAGGCCCTCAGACTGCCAGTGGGAGTCACTATTTAGTAGGAGGGGGTAACTCCCCCCCTGGGTTTTTGATCTCATGTCAGAGCACCAACTATTCCCTCCAGGGTGGTGTATTGCACAAATCTACAAGTCGACACACATTGTCTTACTTCCTTAAGTCCATTGCCAAGTCAACCAAGTCGCTTCCTCCTGGGATGTTCAGTTTCCTCAGTTGAGGTGCTATACAGAATAGCAATGCCTTCCCTTTTCCCTTCTCCCTCCTCGCCTTCCACTAATGCAGTAAAACGCATATTCAGCCCGGAGGAGGGATAGAAGGAGAGAAAGAGAGAGAGAGCGAGACAGAGAGAGGAAGGAGAGAGAGAGAGAGAGAGAGACACGAGGAGGAAAGAGAAAGAAAGAGAGGGATGGATGGAACAGAGCAGGTCTTGAATCTCATCCCCTCCAGAGATCAATTGTACAAACTTCTCCATGAGAGCTCTCTCTCGCCCCTGTGCGCTCAGAGCCAGCCAAATCGATGCCTAGGCATGTGTGTGTTTGTGTGTGTGTATGTGTGGGGGGGGACAAAGGGACTGAGGGTAGGAAGTTCCTCAGATCTGATATTCCTAAATGTCACTGTTGCGTGCTGAGTCTCTCACTCTCTCTCTCTCTCTTTCAATTCAATTCAATTCAATTCAATTCAATTCAAGGGGCTTTATTGGCATGGGAAACATATGTTAACATTGCCAAAGCAGGTGAAGTAGTTTAATTTTCTCCCCAATTTTCATGGTATCCAATCGCTAGTAATTACTATCTTGTCTCATCGCTACAACTCCCGTACGGGCTCGGGAGAGACGAAGGTCGAAAGCCATGCGTCCTCCGAAGCACAACCCAACCAAGCCGCACTGCTTCTTAACACAGCGCGCCTCCAACCCGGAAGGCAGCCGCACCAATGTGTCGGAGGAAACACTGTGCACCCGGCCCGCCACAGGAGTGCGATGAGACAAGGATATCCCTACCGGCCAAACCCTCCCTAACCCGGACGACGCTAGGCCAATTGTGCGTCGCCCCACCGACCTCCCGGTCACGGCCAGCTGCGACAGAGCCTGGGCGCGAACCCAGAGACTCTGGTGGCGCAGCTAGCACTGCGATGCAGTGCCCTAGACCACTGCGCCACCCGGGAGGCCCTCAGATCACAAATCTTGCTGCTGTGATGTCACACCCAGTAGATATGGGAGTGCATCAAAATCGGGTTTGTTTTCAAATTCTTTGTGGATCTGTGTAATCTGAGGGAAATATGTGTCTCTAATATGGTCATACATTTGGCAGGAGGTTAGGAAGTGCAGATCGGTTTCCACCTCATTTTGTGGGCAGTGTGCACATAGCCTGTCTTCTCTTTCTCAATAGCAAGGCTATGCTCACTGAGTCTGTACATAGTCAAAGCTTTCCTTAAGTTTGGGTCAGTCACAGTGGTCAGGTATTCTTCCACTGTGTACTCTCTGTTTGGGCCAAATAGCATTCTAGTTTGCTCAGTTTGTTGTTAATTCTTTCCAATGTGTCAAGTAATTATCTCTCTCTCTCTCACTCTCTCTCTATTCAGTTCAAATTGCTTTATTGACATGACGTAACAATGAACATATTGCCAAAGCGTACTTTGGAAATTAAGTGATTAATTTACAATATTAACTTCATTAAAAATAATTAACGGGACAATCAGTAAGAACAGCAATAATAACCATTCAATGGACAATAACAATGGCATAGAGGTCATGTTGGTTTGTCTGTCAGAAACTGCCCCTTATTTTATGGCGTGCAGCAATGTAGTGTCCTGCCAACCCACAGCTCTGTATGTCCTCCCCCAACAGCACGGGGAGCCTCTTCTCATCAGAGAGGTCTTTGAAACCTTGAATAATGACTTCAAATTTGGGGAAAGGACACTCTCTATGTGTTTTATGGTGGTTATACAGCCTTTCCTCTACAGGGAGCCAGGTTTTCCTGTGTCTACCCTTCTCAATGGCAACCGTTCTCCTCTCTCTCTCTCTCTCTCTCTCTCTCTCTCTCTCTCTCTCTCTCTCTCTCTCTGCTCTCTCTCTCTCCTCTCTTCTCTCTCTCGTCTCTCTCTCTCTCTCTCTCTCTCTCTCTCTCTCTCTCTCTCTCTCTCTCGTCTCTCTCTCTCTCTCTCTCTCTCTCTCTCTCTCTCTCTCTCTCTCTCTCTCTCCCTCTCTCTCTCTCTTCTCTCTCTCTCTCTCGTCTCTCTCTCTCTCTCTCTCTCTCTCTCTCTCCTCTCGCTCTCTCTCTCGTCTCTCTGCTCTCTCTCTCTCTCGTCTCTCTCTCTCTCTCCTCTGCATATTCTCTGGCCTCTCACTACGCTATGCACAAAGAGCCTTTCATCACCCAATTTCCCTTCCCCTTTCTCATTGCTCCATGATTACACTTTAGATTTGGTGGCCTTAAAAACATGTGAGCCCTTTTTGGAATATAGGACGTCAAACAACCTACTACCATGAAAGTTTAAAACAAATGCCAACAAAGACCTATTATAGTACACAAAAGAATAGGCCTATTCTTTACATCATTCAACCTTACCTAGCCTCCCCCATATTCTACTACATGGGACACAATGTGCATGATGAAGAACTAACCTGTTTGTGTATCCTACCATGATAGCACGTCCAGTGACACCATGATACTGTTGGCCTGGGATGAGGGCCATTGTTTTTTTTTTAAGTCTCTCTGGGGGTGATTAAATTGTTGGCCTTCAGTTAAGTCACCAAGAGATGCTCTCTGAATACTAAACCTACTGAGCACAGAACGTTGGCCAACTATGCTCAGTCAGGCCCTGGCTAATTGGATTAGAGCAAGTGCAGAATGTCTAGCAGTTGTGTACAGTACGTATGCTTCGAGATTCAGTGGCTAGACTTTCACAAATGCTTTAGTTAAGATATGGATAGTGAGTTGTGAGTCAGTTACTTGATAGACTCCATTCTAACGGGTCAGAGAAAGCTTGAACTGCGGTATTGGAGTTTTATTCGGCTGTTTACTGTGTCAATCTACATCCCTATCTCCTTCACCCACTCATTTTCTCTCCCCTCCCTCCTTCTCTAGGACATTAGGGATAAGAACAGAAATAGGATAGATGGGTCGTTCCACCAATTCGGTGCCTTTTGAGATGCTTAACTTGGTCAACGACAACTAGAAAATTTTTGATATCACCTCATTTTAATATTCTGTCGTAAAGCACAGGTTCAACTTCCTTAAATAAAAAATGACTATAGTAAGTGCATATTAGTGCCATATGAAGTAAAAGGGTTGACCTATAACAGGGTTGACTTTTCATCTTAAAATAGCCCCTTGTGAAAGTGAGAATGGAAGCTTGTTGCTGTGTGCAAACAGGAGCGGCATTGAATGCAAGCTTTGCAAAGAATTCTGTGAATATAACAGACTTCTAAAATTCAACATTGGTGCACAATTGCTACCTAAATATCAAAGGGAACAAAAGGCACTCATTTGTGGAATGACCCAGATAAATATTTTTGCATCCTTACAATTTTCTCCCATCTCATGTAAAAATGCAAAAATGCAAAAAACGCAAAAAGGCTGGTTATTTTAAAACTGTCTCTCTTAGTGGAGATAGAATTTTGGCTTCTCTATGCAGTAGGCTTCTTCTGTAAATCGGCTTTCTGTGGCCGTGACAGTCATTAGCCTTGGCCCTGGCAGTAATCCTCTGGTTTCTGTCTCTAATAGAGGCAGAGAGGGTTGGCCCGCACCACTCACTTGCACTGTTCCGTAGCCCACCAGGAGAGGGAGGCACAGGCAGGCAGAGCCCGTCAAGGACTGGATGTTGTTGAGTTCTTTCTTCATTTTTCCCTTCTTATTTTTTTTTATACATAGTTCTGTTCTTTCTTTCTTTCTTTCTTTCATACTGTTATGTCTTGAAACATTTTCTCTCTATTTCTCCATGCATTCCATGCATGTTCTGTTTGCATGCCAACCCGTCCTTCTCTCTGTCAGGCAGTCTGCTTGTCTTTTCTTTGTTCACTTTCTTTTTCCCAAATCACCCTCTATTCTCTCATCTCCTGGCTCTCTTTGTACCTCTCCTCTCCCTTGGTGAACTCCCTTAATCTCCTTCAGTTCAGCACCACTGTGGAAAATGTGTCTGCATCTGTAAAGAATTCTTTGTCAGACTTTTGAATGCCTTCGGCCAGGTTTGTACAACAGCTTCCCAGGCGGGTACAGGACATACAGAGAAGAATCACACCACGCGCTGCACACACCTACAGACGTAACCGGTGGCGGTGAAAGATGAGAGAGATGCAATCACAAACGAAAGAGCTCTAGCCAGAGAGAGAGAGAACACAAGAGTTCACCTCTCGCCCTGTGTGCCTCAGACGCCCCGCAGTCAAGGCCCACAATTAATCAATCAATTAAAAACCCACACGGAGCCACACTCCCGTAATCAATCAATCCCAGCCTCCACGGAGGCCCTAGTGAAAGCACACCCTCAGATCTATAAGCTTCAACCCCATGTGTACCAGGCAGCTCAGAGAGAAAGGGGGCTGAGACTGAGTTGTACCAGCACAAAGAGAGAGAGAGAGAAGGGCTGAGACAGTGAGGCTGACTGTCCCACCACAGACTAGGGCAGAGGCCCCACTGGCCTCCATCAGCCCCAGTCAGAGCCTGAATATTCATGTGGAGGATTCTGGTGGTGTGGAGGTACTCAGTTATTCGTGATCCCTCTGTAAAAAGAAATACACCGTGATCCCACTGCGATGGAATATTAATAGCTGCCATTAATAAAATATCCCCCCTCCTTACTTAAAGCCTTGTCGCAAAGTTTTGGGGCCGTCTCACTTTTTCCAGGACCGGGTTCTCAGGGTGGGACCCATGAAAGGGATGAGGGAAGAATTGTGTTAAGGTACAACTGTAGACTAAAGTACCCAAACCATATGCCACCATCACCATCACCTGATCCATTGGGACTGAGAAGGTACACTCATTGCTCGATTGACCAATGTGTGAAAAGGAGGAGAGGAGAAACATCCTATACTCAGTCCTAAAATAGTCCTATACTCAGAGAGGATTAATGTTTCATTCTGAGCTGCCTGAAAGTCTTCTGACATTGCATCATTGTTTTAAAAGCTGAATACATGGCACCCTGTCTAGGGTAAACACTAGCACTGGATCTATGTTCAGCACACAGTGCATTCATAACCCAACAACCCCAAACCTAGCTTTTGCAGTAACTAACAATAAAGTCCTTAGCTTAACCATCATACTAACGTGAATCCTTATCACTGCCCTCACTAAGACAAGCAACACTTTGACTCTAGTTCATCCATAACCAAAGCCTTAACCCTAACAGTGACCCATAACCTTAACTGTATTCAATATTTTAGTTTCATCCTCATATCATACTGACCTTGACTCCAAACCCAACCCTAAGTTAAACTGTATCTTGAGGCTCTAACCTCCACAGTAATACATGCAGAAGTAGAACAGCGACGGGAGACTGCGCACGGAGGCCTGAGAGACAACAACAAAAAGCATGTCCTTCGCATGGCTTCCACCCCACGGAGGGAAAGGTCAGAGAAAATGGTGTGAATAAACAAACAATGAAAAAGCACTAGCACACCACCATGTCACGTACCAGGAGTCTATTAGATCCCTGACCATACCCAGTGGGTCAGGAGTGGGGAGAGCATTGTGCCTGTGGTGAGTAAGTGAGAGGAGAGGAACTAAAGAGCAAAGGAAAGATGAGAAAATCTTGAGAGAGAGAGAGAGAGAAGAGAGAGAGAGAGAGAGAGAGAGAGAGGTCAATGCTGTCTCTGTAACACTTCTGGTCCAGGAGCCCAAAGCGCAGAACAACAAAACCACCCCCCCAAGGGTGGACGGTCAGTAGCGGCGGCTGCTTTTCGGGGCGAGGTGACAGGTGAAGAGTGGATAGTCTTTCCCTGGCGTTACAGCCTCTGTCAGCAACACATCAAGGTCAGGCAGAGACTACAGACGACACGCCTGGCGCTTGGGACTCTAGACGGCTTCGCACTTGCGTGCTGTTCAGGGAAAAAACACAAGCATGTCACAAGGCCAGGGAACTACTAGTCTGAGCACCAGTCCAGGGACTACAGTCTGAGGCAGTCTCAGGACTACTAGTTTCGAGGCACAGTCTCAGGAACTAGGTGAGCACAGTCCCAGGACTACATAGTCTGAGGCACAGTCTCAGGGACTAACCTATTTGTCTCGAGCGATGTCTAGGATATAGTCTCAGCACAGTCTGCTACACAGGGAGCAGCCATAGCATTGAGCAGTGGAGAGTTCGACTAGGCACAGTCTCCAGAAGGAGGTACCTCACTAAGTTCCCGAGAGGCAAACAGTCCCAGGAGCGGACTACCTATTCCCCGATCCTCTCAGTCAGGTGGCTGGTCCTTGGGACTCCTGCGGATTCTGCTAGTTGTGACAGAGGCTGTAACGCCAGGAAGACTATCCACTCTTCAGGCACCTGTCCACACCCTGCTCGTCGAGGCACCCAGCTCTAACTCCAAGGGGACACCACTCCTGAGGCTGGACCACAACCGCCACCCGTTGCCTCTCGAGCCGCGGTTACTTACTTAGCGTGTCTCGTTCTACTGCAGCCGAAAGTGGTTTAAGACGTACTCAGTGGTATGGAACAGCCATCAAGTCTCCAGGTTGGACATCTCTTTCCGTCTTCTAGCCTCTCATCGTCCTCCACTCTCTCGGTCTACTCTCTTCCCTTCTGCTTCTCGTCAAGAGTTCCTCCATACTCCGTCTCTATGTTACTCTACTTTAGTGTCATGGCGTACGCGTCTCCCTCTCACTTACTCACCACGAGTCTACCAAGAGCTACTCTACCTCTCCACTTCCTGACCCGAGCCGAGCAGTATTCAGGTACCAACGTCGAAGTCTATATTGAGAGGCTCTACACTAGTCTCAACGTGACGATACTACTATGGAGGTGCCAGCAGTCTCAGGACTACTAGTCTGAGGCACAGTTCAGGGGACTACTGTCTGAGCACGAGTCTCCAGGTTGTAACGTCCATACTAGTGCTTTTTTCTAGTGTTAGTCTATGTCCCAGTTTCTCATCACGACGCATTTTCTACTCATGTACTCTCTGTATCCATCAGTCTCAGGACTACTAGTCTGAGGCACAGTCTCAGGGACTACTAGTCTGAGGCACAGTCTCAGGGACTACTAGTCTGAGGCACAGTCTCAGGGACTACTAGGAACACTAGACATGTGGGTGAGTGTTTCTTTTTGTGACTCTCATGGAGCACAGTACTTGAACTTGTACCATATATTCGGTTTGATTACTCACTTTTTAAGATTTTTTAAATAGAAAATGACGGGTAATTGCACTCCTGTGTATTTGGTGGTGAGTTGAGGTGAGGAATGTTGTGTTGTGTTGCTTTACCTTGGTGTCTGTGGCGATGCAGGAGTGAGCAGCATTATCACCCCAGAAACAGGACTCACCTGCAGGCAGCAGCAGTAGCTAGAGCGAGGGGTGCGACCAGCTCGATCTGGATCAGAGGGAGAGAACAGAGGGAAAAACAGACATAGATGGGGATTTGGAGTTTAGAGAGTTGAGAGAAACAGCTGTGTGTCTGAGGAACATGAAGAAACCGTGGAGGAAGGAGCTCGAGCATGACCATTGGAGTTCAGGAGGCCAGAGACAGATATAGACCAGCGATCTGTGACGGAGCTGGCTTTCTCAGAGCTGAGGCCGGAGCAGAGCCATGGTAATACACTACACTAAGCCACGCCAACCGACTCATGGAAACAGGATCAGTCTCTCTGGCCCCAAGGGCGGGTCCACTGAAGAAGGAAGCATTGCCATGCCTTCATCCAGTATCCCCACCTCGCTCAGGGGGTAAGCGCATACAGAGAGATTAGGGATTGAATTGTGCTTTGGTTGGTTTGTTGTTGTTGACATTTTTTTTGCCGTCAGCCAACTGAGGTTCCAGGCAGGCAGGCAGCATACAGCTAGCTCTCAGAGATAGTTCCAGGTCCTCTCATCCTTAACCCTCCCCCTGGGGGCGGGCTGGGGAAGGGGGGGGGGGGCAGAAGCACCTGGCACCTCCATCAAACAGGCAGGCAAACTGAAACAGCAGCACAAGGGACTGGGTGCGGGGAAAAAAGCACAAGAATATCTACAAAGAATGGTCTGGAATTCCTGGGCTTATTTCCACTCAGAACATGGGCATGTAGGATATGGCAATGAGGAAAGATGGAAGGGTTGACGTAAGAACTGGTGGTTTGGAAGACAATAATCTGAATTGGGACTCTTGTACTAAATCAGCACTATAGAAAAAGAATGGTTATCACAATGTGCAGATTCTCTCTCTGACTTTCTGTCTCTCAGTTCCTTCCCATTCCTAGGGGCCTTAATGTCCATGGGCCATGCTTGCCTGCGACTTGACTTATATTCTCTAAACTGACTGACAAAGGCTCCGAAAGCCTTGCGATTTAAACTTTTAAAAGGAGTAACCCAATTGCATAGCACTCTCTCTCTGCCTCTATCCCTCATTTTGTTTCTACAAAACGCTTGAGTTGTCACCACAGTCTCCCGGGCCTCTTTAATAAACGCCACAAACGAAAAATTTCTCGCTTCTGTGTCGCCGACTGTGAACGGTTTAAAACCATAGGGATTCTGGTGTAATCCTGTAGACACAAACTTAACCCAACGTTAAAGTCTTTTGTCTTGTCATTCTGCAGCCAAGTGAGGGAACCTATAGAAGATAAACTAAGTAGCATGAATAAGCAATGGCATCCGAAAGAACCATAGCACATCTTATCTTTTTCAGAGGCCTACCTCATACATGTGGGAGTGGGAGACCCATGTATTTTAGTAAACCCCTATTTATGACATGAATCCTAAAATAGAGTGAAATTTGGGTTACTTCCACTGAGGGGTCTTCTCAAATATGGATGGATCAAGGGAATTGGCAGGCTGTCACGTTTTAGGCTTGTTTCAAGTGAACAGGTTGTGCAGGAACTCCAGAGGAAACTCAAGCAACTTCTGACATCAGGGGAGATCTCTGATTCATGTCAACCTTGTCTCCGCAATGGGAACAATTCCAGGAACACATTTTACAGTATTTCCAAATTCAGGCTCCTGACCCCTCACATATTGAGGAATGGTCAAATACCTTTTTGTGTTGAACCTCAAAATAAAAACGGAGCAAAATGCCTCTTAGTGGGTCTCAGATATACGAAAACGGCGAAAGAAAATGACTCTATAAACTTTTCTCCTTCTCTTGTTTTAAATTTTTTTTTTCTTCGTTTTTTCAATCTTGTCTCATCACTGCAACTCCCCAACAGGCTCGGGAGAGGTGAAGGTCGAGTCATGTGTCCTCCGAAACATGGGCCTCTAAACCGTGCTCCTTAACACCCGTCCGGTTAACCCGGAAGCCAGCTGCACCAATATTTCGGAGGAAACACCGTTCAACTGACGACCGAAGTCAGCTTGCAGGTGCCCGGCCCGCCACAAGGAGTTGCTAGAGTGCAATGAGCCAAGTAAAGCCACTCCGGCCAATACTCCCTGAACCCGGACAACGCTGGGCCAATTGTGCACCACCCTATGGGACTCCCGGTCACGGCCGGTTGTGACACACCCTGGGATGGAACCTGGGTCTGTAGTGACACCTCAAGCAGTGCGATGCAGTGCCTTACACCGCTGCACCACTCGGGAGGCCTCCTCTTGTTTTTTTAAACGTATCTTTTAGCAGACAGCTGTCTGAGACAAGATGCTGCTTCCGCTGGAGACCCTGCTCCTTTCGCTCACTCGCCGGCTTGTTGCCATGGAAAAGTCCATAAATGGGGGCAGATAACAGTTCAATGAGGGAGCAGAGACTTTGGAGGGTCTGGAGGGAGGCAGCAAGTTTCCGGGGCCCCTCCTGTCAAACCGTCAATCTCTTTTGATGCATGAAAATGGAAAAAGAGAGAGGAGCTAGAGAGAAATAGAAAATAAAATGAGAGTAGGGAATAAGGTAAAGTGAGGGAGAGGTGGAAAAGAACGACTACGTCAAGTGAGAAACAGATGTACCATCTCGATGAAGATAAGCTAAATCAAGCTACTTTTTAAGCTCTCTGACTCTGCTGGTGATCCTTCTACATTTTGGAAAACATTAAATACACTGAAGTGTACAAATTCCTTTTCTTCCCTGCCTAAGCAAGTTCTGTCTGACTCTGGCATCATGACTGGGAAGAATGTGATGCTTTTAATCATCATTTTATCTCAGCAGGCTTTTTATTTGAGAGAAACGGTAGTTTAATTGACCCTGGTGAGTCAATCGACTGCTTCCCTCAGCCAGCCTCTAGCTGACTCGACGGTTAACCAGTCAACTACTAGTGAAACTTTCTTTTCATTTCACAATCTACTATCTGTGATGTGCTAGATGCCTTGCTTCAGATTGATGTAAAAGAAAAAAATCCACTGGGGCTGATATGCTTGATATATTTTTGCTGCAGCTCACTGCCCCCCTGATTGCTGAATCATTAACCCATATGTTTAACCTGACGATTATATCTGGTACAATCCCCAAGGTTTGGAAGACGGCCCATGTACTCCCCCTTCACCAAGGTGGTGACCCTTGTGACCTAAATAAATATCAGCCTATTTCTTGCCTCGAGAAAATATTAGACTCCTTGATTCATTCTCAGCTAAGAATTTTCTTATCTTTGAAATGTATTCTAAATGTACATCAGTTGGGTTTTAGACCAGGTCATAGCACCATCTCTGCTGCATCTCTAGTTATAAATGATGTGGTTAACTGTATGGATAAAAGGCAACATTGAGCTGCCCTCTTCATTGACCTTTTGATAATTCACTGCTAATTCAGAGGCTTTCCTCAAGTGGTCTAGACCAGGCTGAATGTAACTGGTTTAAAAATGACTTGACAGATAGAACTTAATGTGTATCTACTGATGGTGTTAAATCAGGTTTCCTGGATATTATGAAAGGTGTACCATAGGGGTTGATTCTGGGTCCTGTACTTTTTACATTAACAATATCGAAAAATATTTTACCTGCACACCGATGATACTGTTGTGTATCCTATTGCCCCCAAGGGTGATGAGGCTCTGAGCTACAGTCTGCCTTCATTGTATTGCAGAAAAGCTTTATTGCCCTGAAATTAGTAGCCTACTGAATGCAGGTAAAACTAAGTACATGTTGTTCTCTAGAGCGCATAAAAATAACTGATGATTAATCAAGGATTCTAATATTTTGGATGGTGTTCATATGGATCGTGTCGCTGCTTACAGGGTCTTTAACTGTCTTTAAAAAGCATGTTGATGAGTTAGTAAGAAGCTCCTTCTATAGAAATATAATGGGCTTCTTCTATAGAAATATAATGGGCTTCTTCTATAGAAATATAATGGGCTTCTTCTATAGAAATATAATGGGCTTCTTCTATAGAAATATAATGGGCTTCTTCTATAGAAATATAATGGGCTTCTTCTATAGAAATATAATGGGCTTCTTCTATAGAAATAGGTCCTGCCTCTCGCTAAATAGTAGAAAGCAGATTCTAAAGTTGACGTTCCTATTGTTCCTAGACTATGGCAACCTCATCTATATGAACACAGCTCCCACTTCATTAAAGCCATTAGATACCGTTTAACATAGCGTACTATGCTTTATTACGGGCGACAATTTTAGTACTCATCACTGCATTCTCTACCAGAAAGTTGGTTGGCCCTCTTTGATGTCACGTAAGTTGATACATTGCTATGTTTCAATTTATATATCCCTTTTACAAAAAGTCTCACTGTACCTAACATCATTAATAAACTTTAGACATACGAGTTAGCACACCGGGATGGTTAACTCCTTTGGTCTCTACTGAGTCAGGAAAATCAGTTTTTAGTTTTCTTGCACCTTATTTCTGGAAAAATCTTCAAAACGTTCTTCAATGTGATGTTCTGGTGCCTCTAGGTCCATTCAGAAAGCTGATTGAGGACCGTATTACTGTTGAATGTGTTTGGTTTTTATGACCATGTTGTTCTTTCTCCTTGCATTTTGTATTTATATTTTTGATGTCTGTATTTTCTGTAATTTATGTCATTCAGGGCTCTGTAAAAAGAGACCTTGGTCTCAGTATGACTTCCTGATAAAGTAAAGGTAAAAAAAAAGATTAAAGTGTCAGTTTGTAGTAAGGGTGGATGGGTGTTGGATGTTTTTTTTTGTAGAGGTGAATGACCTAAGTTGAATCATGCACTTGTACATTACATTAAGTTGAGATATCAAACGAAATAAATTGTGTTTGATCTCCCGGGTGGCGCAGTGGTCTAGGGCACTGCATCTTAGTGCTAGCTGCGCCACCAGAGTCTCTGGGTTCGCGCCCAGGCTGGGCTGGGTTCGCGCCCAGGCTCTGTCGCAGCCGGCCGCAACCGGGAGATCCGTGGGGCGACGCACAATTGGCATAGCGTCGTCCGGGTTAGGGAGGGTTTGGCCGGTAGGGAGGGTTTGGCCGGTAGGGATATCCTTGTCTCAGTATATAAAAATGTATGCACTCGACTGTAAGTCGCTCTGGATAAGAGCGTCTGCTAAATGACTAAAATGTAAAAAAATGTAAATGATTAATTCAATGTATTATAACATCAAGAGTGTCAGCTTTTCAGGGCAGAAATGAATGAATGACTGACATACATCAGCATTTGCCATAATAACGTGTTGTCCTGTGCTGTGTCCCGATACAGTGTATAGCACCAACAACCCTGTGGGGAGGGCTCTGTGATTAACTGTGCTGGACGGTCACTCCGGGCAGAGCAGAACTGGGGCTCTTTCATACCAAACAGCCGTCCACCCAACCATCCAACAAATCAAAATGCAATTTTAAAAAGAAACAGGACAGAAAATACGATGCATCCTGATCCTCTTTTAAGGTCATCAAATTTAGCATCTCAAATGTAACATCTCATCCCCTTCTTCCAAGAAATTGGGAAATACAAAAACACACATTTCCACTATGAAGGTTGCTGGAAAACCAAGCATAGGAAAAGTAGGAGAGATGAAATATGCAAACAAACAGATGTGGATAAATAAGTAAATACTTACGGGCTTGACGCTTGTCGACAGATCAGCAGGGGAAATTGTGCTGACACCTCCACCTCGTGTGATGTGAGGAGTTGATCCTCTCTCTTCCATTCTCGTTTCATTGGGGGGCCTTGATGTGGAACTGTCAGGAGAGAGGCCCCCTCTGAGGTGCCTGACTAAAACGCCTGTCTGAAACCCAATCTCTTATCATTTCTCTGCCTGGTTTTGACTGATGCTGCTGTTGATGAGGGACTCTATTGCCTGTCTGTGACAAACACAACCAGGGCAGTGTTGAGTCAGTGTGAAGCAAACACAATTGAATGCAGCCATTTTGTCAAATTGGATCCTATTTCCAAAGAAAACAAATGGATGCAAATAAATGGCCAAATCCTAACTCGAGATACACAAGCTTAACTTTTCACTTGAGTCTTCCATTGACATCAATTCATGATAAGTCAGAGTTAAGCATGTGCATCTCAAGTTAGGATCCAGCCCAAAGGCTTTAAAGTTAGGACAGAGAGTGGATGGAAAAGAAAGGATTATTAGATTAGTCAACGCTTTATCAGGCATTTACAGTGGCACAATGACAGCCTAGCCTAGAACCCATCGGGATAGATCACAAGTACAGCATCTGATTTCATCCTTCTCTCATTGTTAAGTAGTAAAAAATGAATTGGTGACATGCTGTTTCTACCACATAGCAGTCAAAACAGCGGCATTGCCCATCAGAGGAAGAGGTCAAAGGGGACAGGCTGTAGAAATAACATCGCTGACGGATGATGACATCAGAAGAGTGAGGGTGTTTATGAGCAGCATGGAGAGATTAATCCTTTCAGGACTCTGACTGCAGAAAAACTGGCATGGTTACTGTGGAGACATTTTGGATCCTGCCATCCTGCCCTTCCAGCCCCTCTCCCTCTACCAGGACAGCAGTCGCCGTGATTGACATCATCCCAAGCCCTCTCTGATTACAGCACGTCTCCCTTTCCGCCCATCCGCTATCTGTCTTCTATCAAACCCTGAACAGTAACACAGCTGTCTGACACANAAACAGATGTGGATAAATAAGTAAATACTTACGGGCTTGACGCTTGTCGACAGATCAGCAGGGGAAATTGTGCTGACACCTCCACCTCGTGTGATGTGAGGAGTTGATCCTCTCTCTTCCATTCTCGTTTCATTGGGGGGCCTTGATGTGGAACTGTCAGGAGAGAGGCCCCCTCTGAGGTGCCTGACTAAAACGCCTGTCTGAAACCCAATCTCTTATCATTTCTCTGCCTGGTTTTGACTGATGCTGCTGTTGATGAGGGACTCTATTGCCTGTCTGTGACAAACACAACCAGGGCAGTGTTGAGTCAGTGTGAAGCAAACACAATTGAATGCAGCCATTTTGTCAAATTGGATCCTATTTCCAAAGAAAACAAATGGATGCAAATAAATGGCCAAATCCTAACTCGAGATACACAAGCTTAACTTTTCACTTGAGTCTTCCATTGACATCAATTCATGATAAGTCAGAGTTAAGCATGTGCATCTCAAGTTAGGATCCAGCCCAAAGGCTTTAAAGTTAGGACAGAGAGTGGATGGAAAAGAAAGGATTATTAGATTAGTCAACGCTTTATCAGGCATTTACAGTGGCACAATGACAGCCTAGCCTAGAACCCATCGGGATAGATCACAAGTACAGCATCTGATTTCATCCTTCTCTCATTGTTAAGTAGTAAAAAATGAATTGGTGACATGCTGTTTCTACCACATAGCAGTCAAAACAGCGGCATTGCCCATCAGAGGAAGAGGTCAAAGGGGACAGGCTGTAGAAATAACATCGCTGACGGATGATGACATCAGAAGAGTGAGGGTGTTTATGAGCAGCATGGAGAGATTAATCCTTTCAGGACTCTGACTGCAGAAAAACTGGCATGGTTACTGTGGAGACATTTTGGATCCTGCCATCCTGCCCTTCCAGCCCCTCTCCCTCTACCAGGACAGCAGTCGCCGTGATTGACATCATCCCAAGCCCTCTCTGATTACAGCACGTCTCCCTTTCCGCCCATCCGCTATCTGTCTTCTATCAAACCCTGAACAGTAACACAGCTGTCTGACACATGCCCTCGCCACTCGGTCTCTGAGGAGCCAGCCAGAGAAGGATTGTTTTAGGGAGGGGCAGGAGATGTCACCATCAGAGAGGCTGGAGAGAAAGAGGGTGTTAATTCATCAGAGGCTGGAGAGAAAGAGGGTGTTAATTCATCAGGAGGCTGTGCCTTGATTTGTCACCATCACCGACAGTATACCCTGACCTGACCTCCAAAACTGAGGTACACTGGTATATGTTTTGAAGCAAAATAGCCCATGAATACAACAAACATCTTCTGTATGTCCTCTCACTATCTGCCTGCCTCTCGCTCTCTCTACTGTCTGGTATAAGTTTGAGAGCTCACAAGTGGTGACAGGGAGGGTTAGAGGCAAGATGGAGAGAGTGTGTGATGAAAGAGCGAGGAAGTAAAGAGATGATATGAAAATAAAATATCACATTCAACTTTCAGGGGACTCCCAAGCAGTGGCCAGCAGGCCCAATGTTCTATCTGAGAACATGGCGGAGTGCAACACTGGCCTCCAAGGAGTAGCAGACTCAGAGGGCCAGTTCAACAGCATGGCTAAATCCCATAAGACCCTCCCGCAAAACTCCTCTCCCTTCTCTTCTCCCTGGCCAGTCCAGCCAACAGGCGAGGCTGATCTATTGACAGAAATAAAGTGTGCATTAGAAACCAGCCACTATCTCTTCCTGACTCTCACCGTGGTTCTTAATCTTTTTGTGAAGAAAAGGTCAGTCGGTAGCTCCCTCTTCTAAAGACTAAAGGCTGGTAGAGAATGGTATAGTGACTGTAGAGAAAGGGTGAGAGAGGAGCCATTTCAGAGATGCACTGCATTCTGTGTTGAATATAACCTTAACTGGCATCGACCAATGGGAAATCAATGGGCTGACTGATGCTGTGAGTGCCATCCAAAATACACCTACAGTTGAAGTCGGAAGTTTACATACACTTAGGTTGGAGTCATCACAACTCGTTTTTCAACCACTCCACAAATGTCTTGTTAACAAACTATAGTTTTGGAAAAGTCGGTTAGGAAATCTACTTTGTGCATGACACAAGTCATTTTTCCAACAATTGTTTACAGACAGATTATTTCACTTATATTTCACTTAGTCCAGTGGGTAAGAAGTTCACATACACTAAGTTGAATGTGCCTTTAAACAGCTTGGAAAATTCCAGAAAATTATGTCATTGCTTTAGAAGCTTCTGATAGGCTAATTGACATCATTTCAGTCAATTGGAGGTGTACCTGTGGATGTATTTCAAAGCCTACCTTCAAACTCAGTGCCTCTTTGCGTGACATCATGGGAAAATCAAAATAAATCAGCCAAGACCTCAGAAAAAAATTGTGGACCTCCACAAGTCTGGTTCATCCTTGGGAGCAATTTCCAAACACCTGAAGGTACCACGTTCATCTGTACAAACAACAGCACGCAAGTATAAACACCATGGAACCACGCAGCCGTCATACCGCTCAGGAAGGAGACGCATTCTGTCTCCTAGAGATGAACGTACTTTGGTTCGAAAGGTGCAAATCAATCCCAGAACAACAGCAAAGGACCTTGTGAAGATGCTGGAGGAAACAGGTACAAAGTATCTATATCCACAGTAAAACGAGTGCCACTATCGACTAACCTGAAAGGCCGCTCAGCAAGGAGAAGCCACTGCTTCAAAACCACCATAAAAAAAAACAGACTAGTTTGCAACTGCACATGGGACAAAGACGTACTTTTTTGGAGAAATGTCCTCTGGTCTGATAAACAAAAATAGAACTGTTTGGCCATAATACCATCGTTATGTTTGGAAAAGGGGGGAGGCTTGCAAGCCAAAGAACAACCATCCAACCGTGAAGCACTGGGGGCCAGCATCATGTGAGGTGCTTTGCTGCAGGAGGGACTGGTGCAACTTCACAAAATAGATGGCAATCATGAGGCAGGAAAATTATTGGATATATTGAAGAAACATCTCAAGACATCAGTCAGGAATTTAAAGCTTGGTCGCAAATGGTCTTCCAAATGGACCAATGACCCCAAGCATACTTCCAAGTTGTGGCAAAATGCTTAAGGACAACAAAGTCAAGGTATTGGAGTGCCATCACAACGCCTGACCTCAATCCATAGAAACTTGTGGGCAGAACTGAAAAAGCGTGTAGGAGCAAGGATTCCTTACAAAACCTGACTCAGTTACACCAGCTCTGTCAGGAGGAATGGGCCAAAATTCACCCAACTTATTATTGGAAGCTTGTGGAAGGCTACCTGAAACGTTTGACCCAAGTTAAACAATCCAAAGGCAATGCTACCAAATACTAATTGAGTGTATGTAAACTTCTGACCCACTGGGAATGTGATGAAAGAAGTAAAAGCCGAAATAAATCATTCTCTCTACTATTATTCTGTCTGACATTTCACATTCTTAAAATAAAGTGGTGATCCTAACTGACCTAAAACAGAGAATTTTTACTAGGATTAAATGTCAGGAATTGTGAAAAACTGAGTTTAAATGTACTTGGCTAAGGTGTATGCAAACTTCCGACTTCAACTGTATATTGTCTCTCACACAGGCCAACTAACCCGCACAGCCGACACACAAACAAACACTAGACTTCAAAAAAATACAACTGGGTGCGTTTAGCTTTATTGCTAGAGTGCCAGTGTTTGTTCCTCCAACTAACCCATGGGACATGTTACTGGGAGATGAAATGATGCTATCAAGTCTGAAGGTGAAATTTAGGCACATGGGATGTTCAAGAAGTTACTTCTTTTGACTTCAAATTAAAGTTCAAGAACATTGGGAAATGGCGGCACTCCGAAACGTTTTTAAAAAAGACAAAAAGTCTAATTTTGCCATAACTGCGTTTCGGCGGTCATGCCTTCATCAGAGCATCAAGAGATGTGCCAAAGCCATTGTTTGATTTACATGCAGGTGTCTAGGTGAAAATTACAATTGCCCCCTCCTGTGCGAGGGCGGTACATAGTGGTAATAAAAACATTAGTGAACCAACAATTGTTTAAATATATACACAAATCCACAGAATAAACTCAATAAATAGCATTTAGGTGTCATGAAATGGCTCATTTAATTACTTCCTTCTGCACAGTAAAGCATACAAAATAGCCCCCTCAATCTTTCCTTCATTTAAACAGCCTTGATATAGCCATGTCAATGGACAAGAAAGTGGAAGAAAAGAACATAACAATAAGTTTACAGCTCACAGGGATATGAATACTGCACCACATTTATAAACATCCCAACAACGTCCTACAGTGTCACTGTGACGTCGAGGATTGGCTGAGTTTGGGTGAGCAGATAACGCCACAAATGACCTTAGAGGGGCTAGTAGGGTGGTGTGACTCATGTCCCTCCAACCCCCTACTGATATTAACACAATCCATCCCTACGCTTCTCTAACACCCCTCCATCCCCAGGGAAGACCACACTGTCAACAGGGTCCTCCTCCACACAGGAACCGAGAGAGGGGAAAATAGTCGCTTAAAATATTACCAGAGAGAAGAGGAGGAGCACAACCAGAAAGAGACAGGGTGAGAGAGACCCCTTGAAGAATAATTTCTCAGATCTCCAACATGCTCTAAACGCCGGACAAATTCCACTGTGAATGAAGTTAGGCCTTAATTTAGACCCAAATTAAACCCAGAAACACTGTATGTTATAGAACTGACCTGGCGCTCTTGGTTCTCTCTCTCTGTGACTCTGAGTCATAATGGATGCAGACCTTCCTCCATGTACTCTATCTATCAGAGAGAGGAGCGGGATCAGGAGAAATGAGTGGCTGCACCTGTGGAACACTTCCCTCTGTAATAACCTGGTGGAAAATAAAAACCTGTACCTTTTCTCATGCACCACATTCTTTTCTTTTTCCCCTCCCACTCCAGAGCGCAGGTGGATCAGTGGAAGAACATAGCCCAGGGGGCACTCGGCTATTACACGACGGAGGCAGGCAGGCAGGCAGGCCAGGGAGGCAGGCCAGAGAGTGAGAGGGGAGCAGGGAGTAAATCAAGATGCATCCCTGGGCTGATAGAGGCTGAATGGAACAGATAGAGTACATGGAGGAAGGTCTGCATCCATTATGACTCAGAGTCACAGAGAGAGAGAACCAAGAGCGCCAGGTCAGCCTGCTGGTTGGTGTTCTGCTTCCTCATACACTGTACGGCTGATTGAGGCCATCTGATCTGACAGAAACTAGCACCTATAGTGTTTCCTGGAGAGAGGAAACAGGGACACAGACTTCAGTCACACTGACATACACGGACTACACACAACAATGCTTTCAAAAAAACATTGTACATGTGCATTTGCGTTATACACACACGCGCACACAGACAACAATTCAACAAGGCATCAGGAAAGGCCTGACATCATAGTTAGAGAATGTTCTGACGTGGCAGTGGCACTTCTCTCTTGCTGATGGGAGGGAGCACGGCTCTGCTCTTGTTTTTAACCAGAGCAAAGAATGATAGCACCGCAACTGTGTGGTGAAGCCCCAGTGCCGCAGTAAAGTCACAGGACCAGTAAAGTCACAGGACCAGTAAAGTCACAGGACCAGTAATGCCAGAGGACCAGTAATGTCAGAGGACCAGTCATGCCAGAGGACCACTCCAATCCACAACTGCAACATTCTTAAATCGAATGTGCCATTCTCTCAACAATGGCGCCGGCAATGTCGCACTGTCATCTGAGCAGGACCAATTATAACACAGGCATTCTTAATAGCGCTATAGATTAAACTGCAGAGGAACAAGACGCCAACAGATTAAAAAGACAACGATAGGCAGTGGAAGATAAATGGCTTCCGAACGCCAGGCAATCATGCATAAATTACTAGGATGTGCTTACGTACAATAACCAGCCTCTTTTAATGTCTAAATGATCGCTCACTCTGGGTGCTGTCGTGTAGGAAGGAGGGTGGAGGGGAGGGAGTGATGTGGGCAAAGAGAGGAGATGAGGAGAGGGTCGCTGCTGTCTACTCGATCACATCAGCGTCAAGGGTATTGCCCTGACACTGTCCCACTCCGGCTCACTCCCTATTCCCCCAGCAGCCACACAAATCTCCTGACACCAGAGGACCCTGCCTACACAGCACCACCCACTGTAGCCCTCTGGGGACGTCTCTGTCTCTCTCTATTTCTTGCCCTGGTCTGTTTGCGTTGGTGAGTCGTGACAACAAATTATTATTCAGGAATTAGCCGGTCTGTGACGGTAAAAGCCAGCGTCAAGACCTGTAAACTCCTGAACACATCACAGGTCAAAAGGAACACATGATCTATAGTTTGCCCCCTGGTGCTCAGTAAACACACAGCAGCTTTCAGTTGGTGCTAAAGGCCACCCATTTACAATGCCTTTACTGAAAGGGAATACGCCAGAGAGCAATTACAAAACAGATCAAATACCGCAGATACATGATTCTCTTCATTGTAATAAAGACTATTGTTTTAACAATTTGATTCTCTTCATTGTGATAAAGACTATTGTTTTAACAATTTGATTCTCTTCATTGTGATAAGGACTATTGTTTTAACAATTTGATTCTCTTCATTGTGATACAGACTATTGTTTTAACAATTCCTCCTACACAGATTAAGATTATGAACCCTAAATCCAAACCCTAACCATACACTACCTTAGTACCCTTAACACCTACATTCTTTGTGCCCTCTACAGTGACCCCAGGGTGAGTGTGTGTGGTGGTGGTGGTGTGCCTGTGATGTACAACCTTGTTTCCTCACCGTGCTGGTCAGTAATTATTCTGACTGGTTATTCTGGAGGGGCCATGCTGTTTGTCCACACGGCTCAGTTCTCAGGGTCATAGGTGCCATAGCGTGAAACATGCAGAGTTGAGCCTACTTCCCTTCTGTTTCTACAGGGTTATGAATGGATATTGTATGGGAATTGGCATCCCTGTCTCTACTCTGCTGTAAGAGTTGACAAGACCTGTACAAGTATGAATGGATCTCTCTTTGACCTCGGGGACCGGTATCCACATTCGAATAATAATAACAATAATAATAATATACTCTCAACACACCCAATCTTCCACCATCTCCTCCTCCTGGAACAGACACACACCCCCTGAAAACATCTATTTTGTTATTGCGGAAGATAAATGAGTGGATCTCTATGCTTCTCCCCCCGTCTTTACCCTTCTGCACCCTCACCCCATCTGCCTCCTATGACCGCTGCCCTCTGACCTGCCACACCAGTGCTACTCTCTGCCATCTGTGACAGCCCGATCGGGCAGTAGACCTGGCAGGGGCTCATCAGCCCACCCATGACCTGTACCATTGGGTCTCCCAAGGGGCCCATTTATGGCGGGTGGCTGGCATGACATGCCAAGCTGTTGAAGAATGCCAAGGCTTGGGCCCCGTATGAAAATGAGTCTCTCCCCACAGCTCCTGCTCTCTGCTTCATCAGCATCCAATATGTTCCTCACAGGCTACTGCGATGTTTCGTTCCCCTGATACCTCTCACAGGAACGCTTACGGGGCTAGTGTTATAGTAGTGCTATGCTATAGCCGCATCAGGGGTTTCAGGCAAATACAACTGACCTGCTCAGTTCTCCTCTCACCCAATGGTACATTCACTACGGCATCACAAACAATTTGAATCGAAACACACACTCCCACACTCATATAGGTACACACATAGACACCACACGTACGGAACACACACCACGAAACACATACACACTCACTGCTGAATTAATCTGAACTTAAGGAACTCCTAGTACACTCCTCTGAGACTCATTAGAAAGCAGAGAATCAGGAGAATATAGGTGAATGGGCACAATAAAAAACACTGGTTAATATTTACCATGGCACTTTGTCACCATCAACACACGGTGGGGCGATGATTAAAATGATATTCTTTTTTTAAGTGCTGAGAGAGGAGAAAGAGAGAGAAAGGAGGAAAGAGTGAGAGAGTGTGAGAGAGAGAGAGAGAGAGAGAGAGAGAGAGAGAGAGAGAGAGAGAGAGAGAGAAAAGAGAAAGAAAGGAAGAGAGAGAGATGGGGGAGAGGGAAGGGGAGGTGACGATACAGTGGTCTAATGTCACATGCATCCTTTAATAGCTGCGAGGAGAAAGAGAGAGAAAGGAGGAAAGAGTGAGAGAGTGTGAGAGAGAGAGAGAGAAGAGAGAGAGGAGAGAGAGAGAGAGAGATGAGAGAGAGAGAGAGAAGAATGGGGGAGAGGGAAGGGGAGGTGACGATACAGTGGTCTATAGTCACATGCATCCTTTAATAGCTGCTGTGATCTCCTCCCCTTTATCCAGAAGTATATAGCATATGGAGGCAAGCTCTTTCTCACACACACACACACACAACACACACACACACAACACACACACACACACCACACACACACAACACACACACACACACACACACACACACACACACCACACACACACATATACAAGCTCTCTCTCTATCACCAGTCTCCTCCACCCATATTTTGAGTGCAGGGAAACAGAGTATGGAGAGATAGTTGGTTGTGCAGATGGGGTTTGTCTAGAGCATGCTGCGTAGAGCCATTGTCTGGGGGTTGGAAAGGGCAGGCCTCGTCACTAAATAGCAGGTGGCACAGGAGAGAGAGGAAAGAGAGGGAGGACAGTCACTATGCCAGAACAGCCCAGCCTTAGGGCCAGGGCAGAAAGAGCAGGGAGCTCACACAAAAACACACTCCTTCTCTTCCTCTCAACTCAAAATACGCACTTTACATAGAGAGAGAGAGAGAGAGAGAGAGAGAGAGAAGGAGAGAGGAGAGAGAGAGAGAGAGAGAAGAGAAGAGAGAGAAAGGAGAGAGAGGAGAGGGAGAGATAAGAGAGAGAGGAAGACTCTATAACTGGTACTGCCACAATAGTCACAAAGCCTGAGCGACAAGGAGAGCTCGAGGTCTGTCTTACTGTAGCTTAGCAGCATACCAAGACCCAGCCAAGTCCAAGCATAGATAATTCATCAGGTCTGCATTCCAGCTGTATCATACACAACCTCATTCTGATGCACTACATAGCAATGGTTAACCTTGGTCCAGTCTCCAACTACACCCAGCATGGCCAAAATACCTTGCCTGAAGTCTAAGCTTGGCATAGCGTTATCAGCGGCATGGCTAACTTAAGCTAGCCTAAAGCTCGCCACAGCATGGCTAATCCACCAGACCTGCACACCAAGCGTCTCATGGAGAAGCGGCTAACGCTAACCTGAGAGTCTTAAGCCTGTCCCCAGGGTGGACAATGCACCATGCTCTCATCTCACACCACCACACAGGCCTAGAATGTGCTATGCAGATGAAAGTAAAGGATGTCAAAGGGATCTAGGGACCCATGCAGAGGACACACTCTGCAGTACTGTAGGCTACTTGGAAAAAATAGCATTTTGTACTCCTACTCTATGGATCTAAATACTAATTATTTTCACCCCCATCATTTTTCTTTTTCATTTTTGTCTAAGATCTCTTGGCTGGCCACACAATGCGGACACAGAGCGGAGCTCAATGTGTTAGAGGGGGATGGTGTATGAAGGGTGGAGAAGGACCGGGGGGGGTGGAGAGAGGATGCTCTGGTACCCTTGTTGAGAGAAGGTCCAGCGGGGCTGAATCGATAGATGTGTATGGAGCACGTACGGCCTTGTTTCACACAAACAAATAACAAGGAAGTGAGAGGAGAGAAGGTGTTCAACAATTCACAAACTATTTTATTTAACTAGGCAAGTCAGTTAAGAACAAATTCTTATTTACAATGACGGTCTATCCCATACCAAACCCGGACGACACTGGGCCAATTGTGCGTCGCCCTATGGGACTCCCAATCACGGCCAGATGTTATGCAGCCTGGATTGCAGTGACGCCTCTTGCACTGAGATGCAGTGCCTTAGACCGCTGCACCACTCGGGAGACCTTGTTCCACACTCTGTAAAGACGGGGGCTTGTTTTTGTTATCTGGGAGGTCCTTCCAACCCCTTCCACCCACTAACACACACCAGCATTAACACCTCTCCTTACAGTCCCCCGCCCCCGGCCCCGCTCCGCCCGCAGTCAGTGGCATAAGAAGGGGCAGAGGGGATTCAGCTTTCGAAAGGGTGAGCTTGTTAGTACAACGCCAAAGGAGGCAGCGTCGAAAGGGACTGGTCAGTTTAGCCTTGATTTTCACACACGCACAAAACAAAGGCCTACACAAAGGCCTACTTCACACACACCCACACACCTCACAAAGACACACACCTCACATACACACACCATCACTCTCTCCGTTAACCCCAGGTCTCCACTTGGTTTCAGCAACGTCGATACAACTCCAGAAGTTAACGTCGTAGGCAACGCCATTTACTCTCCTGCCATTGTCCTTCTCCCCCCGCCCTCCCTCCTACCCTCCACCCCTCCATCCCATACAAAGAGCCTTTCACTGCTACTTGCTTGCGAGAGGGAGTGGGCTGGAGGATGGCGGGAGGACTGTGGAAGGGGAGAAGATAAAGAAAAACAAAAGCGATTGATATAAACGATCGGCCGGCCGCGAGAGCCCCCTGGGCAGGGGCAGAAGGAGGTCCGCTCGATACCAATTGATCGTGGGAGGCCCAGGCATTCGTCTTAATTCTGACTAATTAGGGTGTGGCTGACTGGGTGGGGGGGTGGGGGGTGGAGGGGAGGTAGAAGGGAGAGGTGTTAACGCTGGTGTGTGGTGTTGTTAGTGGGTGGTGGGTGGAAGGGGTTGGAGGGACCTCCCAGATAACAAAAACAAGCCCCCGTCTTTACAGAGCGTGGAACAAGCGGCGGATTAAGGAAATCAGTTTAGGAAACAACAACCGTCGTCACATTAGTGTCGCTGCCAAGATAATTCCCCTGCGTGCTTTTGCTGCTGCTACTCGCAGTGCTCTCCGACAGGCAGGAGGATAGGAGGGAGTAAATCTCTCTTTCGCTCTCGCATCCTTTTCTATTTTTTCCTTCTGTTCTATTGGTGTGAGAGCTGCTGATTATCTCCCACCAATTGATGAGACKCAGGCCTTGAGGAGACAAACCGGGAGGCGGGGCGGAGGAACGTAGAGACGCTGCTTCTTTCCCATTCTCCCATATTTCCACAGATATATCATGGGATTTAATTGGCTGGGAAGAAAAGTTGAGTTCGAACACTGGAACGATTGGAAAAAGCATGATTAATACGAGCGCAGTGGGGTAATACCATGTGAAAAATGAACGGATGGAAGACTCCAATGTAGGGATGAGAGGAACAAAGCTGTAGACACTTGAGGCAAATTGCCTCCATGTGCAATAGCTTCTGAGAAAAGAGAGAGAGATAAAGAAAGAGAGCGAGAGAGAGAGAGAGAGAGAAGGGCGGGGAGAGACAGAGAGAGGGAATGGGGGAGAGAGGAGAGAGGAGAGAGGAGCAGGGAGAGAGAGGGAATGGAGGAGAGAGAGGGAGAGAGAGGTAGAGGGGGAGAGAGAAGCAGAGAGAGAAAGAAAGAAAGAGAGCGATGAGAGAGAGAGAAAGGCGGGGAAGAGACAGAGGGAGGAATGGGGAGAGAGGAGAGGGGAGGGGGAGAGAGAGGGAATGGGGGAGAGAGGGAGAGAGAGAGGTAAGAGGAGAGAGAGGGAGAGAGAGAAGATGAAAGAAGAGAAAAAATATAGAGAGAGAAAGAGAGAGAGACAGAGAGAGAGAGAAAGAGAGAGACAGAGAGAGAGAGAAAGAGAGAGAGACAGAGAGAGGAGAAAGAGAGAGGGGAGGAGAGATAAAGGTGGAAGTGGGTTTAGTGGTAAAGCCCTTTTAAGGACCGCTCTATTATGGAGCAGACAAGCGGGTTGCAGGCTGGAGAGAGGCCGGCTCAGATCTCTATCTCGCTCTGGGGTGATGCAGCGCGTGGGGTAGTGTTATGGAGACAGAGGGGCGTCGGAGGACTAGCCTAGCCGTCAGCAGGATCAGTATCTCACACACACACAGGCATGCACTCTAAAGCATTCACAGGCCACATACACACTCACACCCCTTTGCCCAAGCAAGGCCATGGAAACACTATGGTATATTAGCCATTTAAACAAAAGAAGGGAAATATCCAGTTTTAATAGTCGACGACAGGGAAGCGTATCTATATCTGACAAGACAGAGCTATTGTGAAGGGAACAAAAAACCCAGACAGACTGTAGTGGCCTGTGACTCTGTCACTCACTCATGAGGCCAGGAGGTGAGAGATACACTGGCATATCAGCCACACACCCTCACACTGTGACGCATAAACCCACCCTCATCCTGGCCCCCTAACAGCAGCCCCCCAACCCACCCTTGCTCCCCAGCACCCCCAACCCTGGCTGCCTCCTCTCCTCCACCACCAGCCTCTCAAAGCTGTGCTCCGTTAGAACCTCATGTATTAAGAACCAAGCCAACCGGGTTCTGTCTGGAGAACTTACTCACCCCAGCCTAGCCGACTATAAATAAATGCATTATCGTCTCCCGCCGCCCTCCCGCCATGTCGATGGGCTCCACTCAAATCAAATGAACCAATCGAAGTGGACATGTCCCCTGAACTTTGTGTTCCTCAACTCGAGTGTGAAGTTCTAATAACTGCTGGGCCCGGGCTGTCTGCCATCGATAGATACCAGTCCATATGACAGTACGTCCTGAGGGGGTAATTAACCACAAGGAGGTGGGAGGAGAGAAAGCGCAAGATGTTTTCTCTGATAACATTTGTCACCAGTTGGTATCGGAACTAATGAGCAGTAATTGAGACAACCGTGACCTCACAGTCGTTAACGCCAAACTTTTGAAGTTAGACGACAAAACTAGGCTGTAAAACCACAAATGTAAAGGCAACAGGAGAAAGGTCTGGTAGGCAGACACATTCACTCACCCACAGATAGTATATAAAGCGAGGCGATCTTAAAATAAATATCAGACCTTGCACAAAGCAAGTATTGGCTTTAAAGACGGAGCACTGTAGGGGCTAAAGAAAAGTTTGCCCACAGTGAGGTCAGGGTTGATGAATGTAATCGTCTTTGTTAAATGCTCCACTATTAAAATTCAGAGAGAGAGATTAACTTCCACTCACCAGAGAGCAAACCCTCCTCTCAATGGCTAAGTGCAGAGGTTGACGAGGAAGTGGTGAGGCTGTAGAGACAGATCAGCTCAGATAAAACGTCACAGACAGCACAGGTGGTGTGAGACTGCGCAGCGCTGTGTGTGTGTGACGGCCACCAGTAGTGCAGGGTTGACTGAGCCCGGGAGCAGACGTGACCGACAGGCTAGACTCAGACAGACAATACACTGCAGCATGCACTAACACTCACCACTCACCCAGTAGAACTGTAGACAGAAGCTACATCAATACCACCTGCTTCTCTTCCAACTCCCTCTTTGACCTTGGGCTCTCCTGTTCTGTCTAGCTGGGAGAGGTTAGAGGGTGAAGCTCTAAGGGTCGTCTGGTCCCTGTATAGCCCTGGATGAAGATAGCAGCTTGTTACGAATTAAAATGGAACCATCATAGCGCATATCTTCTGTATTACAAAGTCAAGGTTAAATGACCTCTGATTTGTCTAGCCTCTTCGGGAGGCGTTTCTTACTCGATCATCTTCTCATCATCAGACTCAGATGATGGAAATCTTAAGACCTTAAGGCAGATGCAGAGCAAAGCCTTGGCAGAGCAAAGCCGTGATGTGCAACACATCAGGGTAAATATTTGCACGTGTGTGTAAACAACTGCGGAGCCGGTGAGATGTCACCGTGACCCTGTCCCTCTGAGTCTGTTAGCTGCTGTCTTTTTGCGAAGAAAGCACGACGTAAGCAAAATGCATTTAGCGATCCACCGTGCAAAGACAATCACCGTTGTAATGAGTCGGCTTGTGTGTGTTCATGGACAAACGTGTTCATGATAAATCAGAGAGACATTACAGAATGTCAACAGTTTTTTGCGTCCGTAGACTGAACTGATGAGTGTGGAGATGTGTAGTTTCCTCCAGTCATACTCAGATGAGGGACTTGTCTGTCTATCCCTATAGGTGTTTTGTGTCCAGTGGACTACAGAAGTTTTGGTAAACCTGACATTTTGTCTCTTCTGTCATTTTTGTGCAATGTGGAACTTTGGTTGCATTCATCAAAGCTTCTTATACCTAAATATTGGCACTATCAGGGGCTGCACTGTAAATATAACCGTACATTTTGCACCATATTTTGATCTCTGGCTATTCCAGGTGCTCAAACCCTCCTAACCATTAAAGTATAACAATGAGCGTGGAAAATGGTCACCCTTAGCCATTTTCTGGACCATACGATGTGGGTGACATTTGCAGAAATCACTTCACCAAAACCCCCTAACCATTATAGAAGCACAACCTTTCCCTTCCCGCTCTCCTAGCCTGCCCTTTCCACCTACCCTCTGCCCCATTCCAAGCCAGGTCTTCAATTTAATTCCACATCTGTGGCCCGCTTGAAATATTACCCCCAGAAATGAGATCCGTGACTCTGAATACAGAGTGAGGACCCCCCCCCCACCCCCTCCTCTTCCAGTGGCAGGGCTAAATATTTGCCCTCTTCCTCTTGGTTATCTAGGTCTAGAAATGTCCACCCTGCTTCCTCCCCCTAGACCCCCAATAGGGGTGCGGTAGGCAGGAGTTCACTTGGCACGGCCAGCGAGGCAGGCTGCCAAAGCCACGACGACAAAAAGTTTCCTCTCGCTCTGGGAGGTCACGAAAGTTCACCAACCAGTTCGGGGCGCCACACGCACAAAACGGGAGGGAAGCGCTGTCAACTGGTCTTTGTGCGTCCAAATGACTTGGAGAAAGGAAGCCTCAGAACTCTAAGAGAGGTCTCCAACGTCCAGTTAGTGTTGCATATTCATGATCTCTCACTATCTCTGCTCTCTCTCTCATGTGGTGGGTTTTTAATTGCTATAATTCAGAGTAAAGAGCTAGCTGGAGGGAACCATAGACAGACAAACAGACAGACAGACAGACAGACAGTGCAGACGTGTCCCTCCAGGGGTGATGGGGGTGGACTGCCAACAACATCAGACTCAACCTCACAACAACTACTAACAACTGCCCTCATCATCACATACTGTCCTACAGCTAAACGTTCCTGTGAACGTATCTGCTCTAGGCTACCATTTGATCTACCAAAGAGCTACTGAGCCACAGAGCAACAGGACAGCAGTGACTCAGCAACCAGCACTGCCTTTCTGTGGCCAATCCAATCAAACCTGCACTATGGCACACCTGTCCTGCAGATAAATGACACTATCCCACCAAAATCTCGTCTATACCATATCAAAGCACCTTTTAAGATCATCACAATAACATGACTAACATGACTATCATTTTAAACTAAATCCACAGGCCTATACCACGAAGGCTATTCCATGCGGGAAATTGCCAAGAAACTGAAAATCTTGTACAACTCTGTGTACTACTCCCTTCACAGAACTGCGCAAACTGGCTCTAACCAGAATAGAAAGAGGAGTGGGAGGCCCCGGTGCACAACTGAGCAAAAGGACATTTTGAGAAACAAGGACATTTCTAAGTGACCACAAACTTTTGAACGTAGTGTGTGTGTGTATATATGTGTGTGTGTATGTATATATATATATATATGTATATATATATATATATATACACACACAAACACAGTGGAAGTCGGAAGTTTACATAGACTTAGGTTGGAGTCATTAAAACTCGTTTTTCAACCACTCCACACATTTCTTGTTAACAAACTATAGTTTTGGCAAGTCAGTTAGGACATCTACATTGTGCATGACACAAGTCATTTTTCCAACAATTGTTTACAGACGGATTATTTCACTTATAATTCACTGTATCACAATTCCAGTAGGTCAGAAGTTTACATACACTAAGTTGACTGTGCCTGACCTTAGAGAGCAGTTTTATTTCTCTATTTGGTTAGGTGAGGGTATGATTTGGGTGGGCATTCTATGTTTTCTTTCTTTGTTTTTGGCCGAGTGTGGTTCCCAATCAGAGGCAGCTGTCTATCGTTGTCTCTGATTGAGAATCATACTTAGGGAGCCTTTTGCCCACCTATGTTGTGGGTAATTATTTGTTTTCTGTGTGTGTTTGTGTGCGCCACGTTTGTTTCTGTTTACCTGTTCTTTTTGTGAAGGTTTCACTACGATTAAAAGAAATGTGGAATTACATGCACGCTGTGCCTTGGCTCATTTATGACAGGGAGTTTGAAGACAGCGAACGTGACAGAATTACCCACAACAAAAAGACCAAGCAGCGTGCGCCAACTTGGAGGACGAGCTGGACCGGGGAGGAGATATTGGCAGGGGACAAGACCCGGTCACGGAAGCCCGAGAGGCAGCTCCTCCCAAAAATTGGGGAGGAAGAGGCACACGGGGAGATTGGTGGAGTCAGGGTTTAGACCTGAGCCTACTCCCCGTGCTTACCGTGGGGAGCATGTGACCGGTCAGGCACCGTGTTATGCGGTGATGCGCACTATGTCTCCAGTGAGCATTCACAGGCCGGTGCGCTCTGTGCCAGCGCCCCGCATTTGCCGGGCGGAAGTGGGCATCCAGCCAGGACGGGTTGTGCCAGCTCTACGCTTGAGACCTCCAGTGCGCCTCCACGGCCCAGTGTATCCGGTTCCACGTACCAGGCCTCCAGTGTGTCTCCCCAGCCTTGTAAGCCCTGTGGCAGCTCCACGCACCAGGATTCCAGTACGTCTCCTCAGTCCGGTGAGACCTGTTCCGTCTCCACGTACGAAGCCTCTAGTGATGATCCATGGCCCGGAGCCTGTAGTGATGATCCATAGTACGAAGCCCCCAGTGATGATCCATGGCCCGGGAGCCTTGTAGTGATGATCCATAGCACGAAGCCTCCAGTGATGATCCATGGCCCGGAGCCTGTAGTGATGATCCATAGCACGAAGCCTCCAGTGATGATCCATGGCCCGGAGCCTGTAGTGATGATCCATGGCACGAAGCCTCAGTGATGATCCATGGCCCGGAGCCTGTAGTGATGATCCATGGCACGAAGCCTCCAGTGATGATCCATGGCCCGGAGCCTGCAGTGGAAATCCAGGGCACGGACCTCCAGCAACGGTCCCCAGTCCGGAGCCTCCAGCGACGGTCCACAGTCCGGAGCCTCCAGCGAAGGTACCTAGTCCGGAGCCTCCAGCGGCGGTCCGCGTCGGAGCCTGCAGCGGGGTCCGCAGTCCGGAGCCTGCAGCGGCGGTCCGCAGTCCGGAGCCTCCAGCGGCGGTCCGCAGTACGGAACCTCCAGCGGCGGTCTGCAGTCCGGAGCCTCCAGCGGGGTGTCCCAATTCCAGAGTCTCCGGCGACGATCCATGGTCCCGGTTCCACGAAAGCGGGAGGATCAGCGTGCGGAGCGGGGAAACGTCCCGAACCGAGGACGCCACCGAGGATAGATGTCCACCTGGCCCTCCCCTATAGAGTCAGGTTTGCGGCCGGAGTCCGCACCTTTTGGGGGGGGGGGGAGTACTTGTTCACGCGCCTGACCTTAGAGAGCTTTTTATTTCACTATTTGGTTAGGTCAGGGTGTGATTTGGGTGGGCATTCTATGTTTCTATTTCTTTGTTTTGGAAGAGTTGGTTCCCAATCAGAGGCAGCCTTTTCCCACCTATTTCCCACCTTTTCCCACGTTTTACTTAGGCAGCCTTTTTTCCCACCTATGTTGTGGGTAATTATTTATTTTTGTGTGCTTGTGTGCGCCACGGTTGCATCACGTTTGTTTCTGTTTACCTGTTCTTTTTGTGAAGGTTTCACTACGATTAAAAGAAATGTGGAATTACATGACACGCTGCGCCTTAGCTCATTTATGACAGGGAGTTTGAAGACAGCGAACGTGACACCTTAAACAGCTTGGAAAATTCCAGAAAATTATGTCATGGCTTTAGAAGCTTTTGATAGGCTAATTTGACATCATTTGAGTCAATTGGAGGTGTACCTGTGGATGCATTTCAAGGCCTACCTTAAACTCAGTGCCTCTTTGCTTGACATCATGGGAAAATCAAAAGAAATCAGCCAAGACCTCAGAAAAAAATTGTTGACCTCCACAAGGCTGGTTCATCCTTGAGGGCAATTTCCAAATGCCTGAAGGTACCACGTCATCTGTACAAACAATAGTACGGCAAGTATAAACACCATGGGACCACGCAGCCGTCATACCGCTCAGGAAGTAGACGTGTTCTGTCTCCAGAGATTAACATACTTGGTGCGAAAAGTGCAAATCAATCCCAGAACAACAGCAAAGGACCTTGTGAAGATGCTGGAGGAAACAGGTACAAAAGTTTCTATATCCACAGTAAAACAAGTCCCATAGCAACATAACCTGAAAGCCCACTCAGCAAGGAAGAAGTCACTGCGGTCCAAATTCCTCAGAAAAAAGCCAGACTATAGTTTGRAACTGCACATGGGGACAAAGATTGCACTTTTTGGAGAAATGTCCTCTGGTCTGATGAAACAAAAATAGAACAGTTTGCCCATAATGACCATCGTTATGTTTGGAGGAAAAAGGGGGAGGCTTGCAAGCCGAAGAACACCATCCCAACCGTGAAGCACGGGGGTGGCAGCATCATATGGGGGTGCTTTGCTGCAGGAGGGACTGGTGCACTTCACAAAATAGATGGCATCATGAGGCAGGAAAATTGTGGATATGTTGAAGCAACATCTCAACACATCAATCAGGTAGTTAAAGCTTGTCGCAAATGGGTCTTCCAAATGAACAATGACCCCAAGCATACTTKCAAAGTTGTGGCAAAATGGCTTAAGGACAACAAAGTCAAGGTATTGAAGTGGCCATCACAAAGCCCTGACCTCAATCCCATAGAAAATTCGTGGGCAGAACTGAAAAAGTGTGTGCGAGCAGGAGGCCTACAAACCTGACTCAGTTACACCAGCTCTGTCAGGAGGAGCGGGCCAAAATTCACCCAACTTATTGTGGGAAGCTTGTGGAAGGCTAACTGAAAAGTTTGTGCCTTTCACAATGCAATGCTCCAATTACTTTTGATATGATTCTCTTCTCTTTTGTTAAAATACGTTTGCTATTATGTGGCTCTTCATACTCTACCTGCATACAGGTTCAAAATAGCAGATTTGGACACTAAGCACCTAAATTGGAAAGCTGTTGCTGTACAGTAACATGCTATTCATGACGTCAGAGCTCTGGCTCTGCGCTTCATAGTGCTTTTTTCCATTCTGTTTTTAAAGGAACTCAACTTACTCCTGAAAGTCGTAATGGTAGAATGTACAAGGTGCAATTTTGAAATTGGGTAGTGCATCAACAGTTATCTGCACCCCATGACAAAATGATTAGAATTGCATGAAATAAGGGGGGGTTGATCACTTAAACATTTGGTAGACCTATAGATTTGACATGTATACTGGTTTGTTTACTACAGATTTTGAGAACTACAAAAGATAATAAAAAAATGTATGTTTCTAAAGTAGAAACATAAATAGTATGATATATACTCAAATGTACTACTATGATGATGACTAATGATTTTACGTCACAGTAAATTTGGAAAGAATCTGATGTTGATGTATTCAAATCAAAGTGTATTGGTCGCGTACACAGATTAGCATGTTACACCAGGTGCAGGAAAATGCTTGTGTTTCTAGCTCACACTTAACCCTAATTGCTCCAGAGGTGATGTACAATGGCGACCCTGGCCGTGACCCCACTCCCTGCGGGTATCTCAGGGGGAGTTGGGATATGCAAAAAATACATCTCCTTTACACACTGTGTGTAACAGGACAAATATAAGCACCCCCCAAATTATTATTATATCTATTATTATTTACATAGCAGATACTTTAATCCAAAGTGGCAACATTCAACATATTTTGGTATGTGACCCCAGTGGGAATTGAACCCACAACTCTAGTGTTGCTAATGTCATACTCTTATGAACTGAGCCGCATACAGGACCAGTCCAATACAGAAGTACAACACAATAGTGTAAAATACAATACACGATTACAATACAGGTGGAAGATGTACGATTGCTATCCTCATAAACGTAACACCCTCCTTCAGGGCATTGGTGAGGCATGAAATAACATCAACCCAGACCTATGTCAGGCTTGGATTCACCATACCAAAAGGTTTTTCCCCAGGTGCATGAATAATAAGGATATTTACTGCGATTCCGATGAGAACCTATGGCCAAATGCTCAAGACAGGCGTGATGCAAAATAGTGCCTGCTAAACATGATGTTTCTGTCATTTATTTAATTTGTTACATTGTGAAAGACATCTTTAATGATCACACCTTTGATCACACATGGGATAGAAATGATGGAAATTTCATGTTCAGTCAATTTTAATCGGTAGTGAAAGTGTATTGCCTAATGTGAAAACAGTGTAATGTACTGTAATTTACAGTACTGTAGCATACTACACTCAAATAGCACTTTTCAAACATGTATCTAAAAAAAATTGCTATTGGATTAACTGGTTGTTAAGATAACTAAATTGTGTTTTGATGATTAAACCAAAGTACTCATTATATTTTGCAGTAAACTTATATTTTGGATCAATGGCTGTGAGGTGAAAGATGTCTCCAAACAAAATGAATGCACAATGAAAGGTTTTGAATGTAAGACTGGCTGCGTATCAAGTGTTACCAGGTTGGGGTATTGCTCTAGGAGTTTATAAAATGCAACACATACTTAAGAAAATAGTACTAAAATGATAAATACTGTAGTAGGGGCTGGATTGTGCTGTCACATTGACACCGGGGCAGAGAAGATGTTGACAGGGAGGACATTGCAAATTGTGACCATAGGGCTTTTTTAGGCCGATGGCATTGGGGGGAGGGATGAAGATAGGAGAGTGTGTGCTTGCATGAGTGCGTATGTGTGCGTATGTGTGCTTGCATGAGTGCGTTGCCTCCGTGTGCATGCATGTCGGTGTTTGTGCGTGTGTGTGGTGTGTGTGTGGGGTGTCTGTGGAGGGAGTTTGCCTGTGGAGCCGAGCATGTGGGTGCCCACCCACTCAGCGGCTCGCGGCCCTCGTCACTTCGCATCAATCCACAGCCCCTCGATAAAAATAGGACAGCCGTCCTTAAGCTATGTGGTACTGTGGAGAGCGGCATGGGCCGACTTTGGGCCTCTCTGGCTCAGATGAGACTGAGACAGTCTGTTGTCATGCCAGCCACGTTGTCATATCTCCTCTCTCAAAAATACACACTGTTCCATAGCATCTCAATCTCTCTTGACCTTGTCTTCAGTTACAGCACACAAACAACCACAAGTGTATTACCTATTAGAACACAACAGTTGCAACAACAAACTTGTGTAACCAGTCTACCCCAGTGACCTCTTCAAACCAAACCAGACCACAACACTTGCTACTCCCAATTTCCAATAAAAATGTGTGTTTGTGTGTGGAGTGGACTTGGCCCTTGTATGTTGAATTTAAACTTTGCTCACATCAATGTCAGGATCTGGCTAAATGTATATAGGCCATGAGGAAATGGATGCAGAGGATGAAAATAAAGGGTGCAGTTGTACCATGGCAGCTTCCCCATGGCAGCACAGGAGCTTCACACTTCATTATTACAAGACCAGTGACGTGTGAAACCATTATAGAGAAGCAGGGAGGTAGGGAGGGAAGATAAGGGGCAACTGATACCCCAAAACACAGTGAGGCTTCGCTGGATGCAGGGTGAGACCATCCCCTTGGAAACCCTCCATAATGTATTAAACAGCTGGGCGGCGTTACTTGTCCCACTTCAACAGAGAACAGTAATAGTTAGTGTGACTGGGAGCAGCAACTAGTGATCAGGAAATAATGTCCAGAGTCAGAGATACATTTAGATGCACAACAATCTTTCAGCATATCCAGGTGATGGTCAAGCATGTGAGATAATATATTTTTTGAGGCAAATATAAACTTTTTGGGGCTGTGGAACTGGAGAAAAAATATACTTCACTAAAAAGTCAGACTATGTCTTATACTCCCACCCAGTGGTGAAAAGTAGAGAATCACATATGTGTCCACGTCACCTGAGTCAAGGCGGAGGGAGGCTCTCGAATCTCATAGAAAACCATGATAAAATCTCATGAACATTTTATTATAGGGGTGTGTTAACTACGTCCGTTTGATTCAGGGTTATAATTTAAATGTATTAATTGGTCACATAATCTCGCATGAAGATTTTTAAAGAGTTCTAACGTCTATGAACGAAAGAATAACATTTCAAATTGATTATGTAGTTGATTAATTATTCCCTCCTTAAATGCAATAATGGAAATTATTAATTATTTCCTGGCAATCACTAAAACAATATACGAGGCAGCAACCATATTCTGCTAAAGCTTTATCTAGCAGGCAATACACGCGGATAGTCGTAGGGTGTGGAAGACCCTGAACGGCCAAGATGGCGGCGTCCATGGCAGATGCCGGGGAGTTTGAGAAGTGGTTGAATGATCGACTAGACTCCTTGGAAGTGGACCAGGAGGTGTATGGAGCTTATATTTTAGGAATACTTCAAGAGGAGGAGAGTGACGAAGAGAAGGAGGACGCACTGCTAGGAATTCTATCTGCGTTTTTGGTAAATATAGGGGGCAGACATGCCATGCTTGCGCCGTGGTAAGTTAGTCAGCTGGCTAACTGCTCAATGGTTACACGTGGGTTTTAACTACGCTAACTAACTGAGTGACTACAATTGATCTGTTCCCATATAACTAACTGGTAACAACGTTAGCAACATGTGCCAATCTACCATTAGCCATATTTGGAGATGGGGAATCAAACCTGAAGTTATCCAGACCCTTTCTATTATTAGCCGGCTAGCCCATGTTGAGACTTCGGTGGAACTCTCCAGACAAACAGATGGTTATGACATACAGCAGGGTGGCCATGTCTCGAGAGCTACTGAGTACCGATCCATTTGCAGGATTTAGTTGTTTTCACTAATCAGCTGCTCGTCCGGTTCAGTTGAATCAAGTTTGTTAGATCAGGGTTGGAGAAAGCCTACATACTCTGTAGGCTACTCCAAAAGTTGGCAACACCTGACATGGAACATTATACTAACTGACGATTCACTGACACTACGTCCTTCCTACTTGCTCTCAAAGGAGAAGGTGGTCGCTGCAGCTCAATGTGGCGTGTGGGTGTCTCGAAAGAAAAGTAGTGGCCCTCTTTCAGCATTGTGGAACAATGCGCGTGAGCGCCATATCTATTTCTATGGGCACAAGCATTGTTCATGACACAAACTGTTCACCCCTCCTGTTGAGAGAAAATTTGGAAGGTTGAACGTTTATTTCCTTATATTCTACACATTTTGTCATGACGTGCACAGAATATTTAGCGGTTTTAAAGCTCATTGTCTTGCAATTCTAAACATTTTGCCATGTCTAATGTGTATTCATTTGATATTTCAGTGACTCAAACATTACAACATTTATGGGCTAAATACAACCTAGCTAAAAACCGTTAGCTGACATGGGCTAGTACAGGTATTCCCAAACTGGGGTGTACACGCAATGCCGTCGGGGGTAAGCTAAATAAAAATGTGATTAACATAAAAAAATATATATCACAGTTCTCGGTAGTTTACATTCACCTTAGCCAAATACATTTAAACTCCGTTTTTCACAATTCCTGACATTTAATCCGAGTAAACATTCCCTGTTTTAGGTCAGTTAGGATCACCACTTTATTTTAAGAATGTGAAATGTCAGAATAATAGAGAATTATTTATTTCAGCTTTTATTTCTTTCATCACATTCCCAGTGGGTCAGAAGTTTACATGCACTCAATTAGTATTTGGTAGCATTGCCTTTAAAATGTTTAACTTGGGTCAAACGTTTTGTGCAGCCTTCCACAAGCTTCCCACAATAAGTTGGGTGAATTTTGTCCCATTTCCTCCTGACAGAGCTGGTGTAACTGAGTCGGGTTTATAAGGCTCCTTGCTCGCACACACTTTTTCAGTTCTGCCCACAAATGTTCTATGGGATTGAGGTCAGGGCTTTGTGATGGCCACTCCAATACCTTGGCTTTGTTGTCCTTAAGCCATTTTGCCACAACTTAGGAAGTATGCTTGGGGTCATTGTCCATTTGGAAGACCCATTTGCGACCAAACTTTAAATTCCTGATTGATGTCTTGAGATGTTGCTTCAATGTCACATAATTTACCTCCCTCATGATGCCATCTATTTTGTGAAGTCCACCAGTCCCTCCTGCAGCAAAGCAGGAGACAGAACGCGTCTCCTTCCTGAGCGGTATACCGGCTGCGTGGTCCCATGGTGTTTATACTTGCGTACTATTGTTTGTACAGATGAACGTGGTACCTTCAGGCGTTTGGAAATTGCTCCCAAGGATGAACCAGACTTGTGTAGGTCCACAATTTCTTTTTCTGAGGTCTTGGCTGATTTCTTTTGATTTTCCCATGATGTCAAGCAAAGAGGCACTGAGTTTGAAGGTAGGTCTTGAAATGCATCCACAGGTACACCTCCAATTGACTCAAATGATGTCAATTAGCCTATCAAAAGCTTCTAAAGCCATGACATAATTTTCTGGAATTTTCCAAGCTGTTTAAAGGCACAGGTCACCTTTAGTGTATGTACACTTCTGACCCAATGGAATTGTGATACAGTGAATTATAAGTGAAATAATCCGTCTGTTCAATTGTTGGAAAAATGACTTGTCATTCACAATGTAGATGTCCTAACTGACTAGCCAAAACTATAGTTTGTTAACAAGACATGTGTGGAGTGGTTGAAAAACAAGTTTTAATGACTCCAACCTAAGTGTATGTAAACTTCCGACTTCCACTCTGTTTATGTGTGTATATATATATATATATATATATATATACACACACACACTACCGTTCAAAAGTTTGTGGTCACTTAGAAATGTCCTTGTTTCTCAAACTAGACACTAATGTACATGTCCTTTTGCTCAGTTGTGCACTGGGGCCTCCCACTCCTCTTTCTATTCTGGTTAGAGCCAGTTTGCGCAGTTCTGTGAAGGGAGTAGTACACAGCGCTGTACGAGATCTTCAGTTTCTTGGCAATTTCCCGGATGGAATAGCCTTCATTTCTCAGAACAAGAATAGACTAACGAGTTTCAGAAGAAAGTTCTTTGTTTCTGGCCATTTTGAGCCTGTAATCGAACCCACAAATGCTGATAGTCTAAAGAAGGCCAGTTTTATTGGTCCTTTAAGCAGAACACCAGTTTTCAGCTGTGCTAACATAATTGCAAAAGGGTTTTCTAATAATCAATTAGCCTTTTAAAATGATAAACTTGGATTAGCTAACACAACGTGCCATTGGAACACAGGAGTGATGGTTGCTGATAATGGGCCTCTGTAAGCCTATGTAGATATTCCATAACAAATCAGCCGTTTCCAGCTACAATAGTAATTTACAACATTAACAATGTCTACACTATTTCTGATCAATTTGATGTTATTTTAATGGACAAAAAAAATTGCTTTTCTTTCAAAAACATGGAAATTTCTTAAGTGACCACAAACTTTTGAACGGTAGTGTGTAAGATGGCTAAATAAAAAGCTAAATTATTTATTATTATATTATTTGTGCCCTGGTCCTATAAGATCTCCTTGTCACTTCCCACGAGCCGGGTTGTGACAAACTCACACTCATTCTTATGTTTAATAAATGTATCGTGTGTGTGTGGCAGGCTTACAATGATGGCAAAAAACAACATTTGAGAGTGCGCTGACCATGGTGCTAGAGGGGGTACGCAGCTGGAGGTTGAATGTTTGAAGGGGTACGGGACTATAAAACGTTTGAGAACATTTACATTTAAGTCATTTAGCAGACGCTCTTATCCAGAGCGACTTACAAGTTGGTGCATTCACCTTATGATGTCCAGTGGAACAACCACTTTACAATAGTGCA
>NC_036860.1:6590520-6598086 GCF_002910315.2 Salvelinus sp. IW2-2015
TGCTTCGTCTGTCCTGTCTGTCTGTCTGTTCCTGTCCTATTTCCTGTCTGGTTGTCTGTCCTAAGTCTTGTCTGTCCTGTCCCTGTCTGTCTGGTCTGTCTGTCTGTCCTGTCTGTCCTGTCTGTCTGCATTCCCTGTCTGTTCTGTCTGCTTCTGTCCTGTTTGCTTTGTAAGAGTGCAGACAGAGGTTGTCCAAGAGTGTCCGAAACAGTTTGCTGACAGCGGCATCACTATCAATAAACGGTCTATCGCTCTGCTATTGTCTGTCAGAAGTATTGTTGAAAAGGCCCACTGTATAGACATGGAACAAGAAGGGTATAGATAAAGAAGTGGATAGCTGTTAGGGAATTAAGCTGTTGCTTGAAAGACGCGCCAAAAACATGTTCCTTAAAAGAGAAGGTGACTAAAGGGGATGTGGGTAATGAGCAATGCGGAGGGGTTGGACGAACATAGTTTCCCTAGAATGTGGATGGAGCATTGGGATATCCTTTATTTGAACCTCCGTCTATAAAGGACTGTTAATTTAGCGTATACTTTGACATGAAACGTCAAAATTACACATGTTCATATCTTCATTACACCTTAACAAACGGTCTTTTAGAACACCTACTCATTCAATAGTTTTTATTTTTCATTTACATTTTTCTACACTGTGAGAATAATTTATAGTGGAAGATCGTAAAACAATGAAAATAAACCACACATCGGCATCATTTGTAGTAACGCAAAAACGTCTGTTATAGTCTAATATCATAATGTAACTCTTTTATATTCTTGGGTTCACGTAATTCAAATAGCCTACCCTTTCGTGCTTCTGATGACTAGTTGGACTACACTCTTGGGACATTCTTCCCGTTCACCACCACGCTTCGTGATAGTTAGTTCTTATCCCCACCTGGAATCGCAGATTTCAATGAACAGGTGTGCCTTGTTAAGAAGTTAATTTTGTGGAGAATTTCTTTCCACTTCTTAATGCGTTTGGATCGCAGGTCAGAGTTTTGCTGTTGTGACAGAGGTACGGGTTGGAATCTTATTTGACAGATAGCATATTTGGTAAAAGCCAAGTCCATATTATGGCAAGGCACACGCTGTCAAATAAGCAAAGAGAAATGACAGTACTTCGCCAGCTGGTCATTTAGCTCCTTTAAAAAGACATGAACGGTAGCTCGATATGGAACATTTCAAGAACTTTTTAAAGTTTTCTTCAACTTTAATGGTCCCAATGTCACGGACCAGTTCCTGTTAGAACGTTAACTCGGTTTTAAAATAAAATTAAAATATGATGGGTAGTTATTTTTGTGCCAACCCAAAAAAGGGGTTATAAAATGGGTATAATATATACAGTTGAAGTAGAATTTACTATAATATATACACGGACAAGATCATTTAAATACTCCAGTTTTTCACAATTCTTGACATTAATCCTCTAAAATTCCCTGTCTTCAGGTCAGTTCAGGATCACCACTTTAATTTTAGAATGTAAAATGTCAGAATAATAGCAGAGAAATGATTAATTTTCAGCTTTTTATTTCTTTCATCACATTCCCAGTGGGTCAGTTACCATCTCAATTAGTATTTGGTGTAGTTCATTGCTTTTTAGGTTTTATTGTTAACTTGTGGGTCCAAATTTTCGCGACATCCACAAAACCTCCCACACATACGTTCGGGTGAAATTTTAACTGCCCATTCCTCCTGACAGAAGCTGGCAACTGAGTCGGGTTTGTAGGGCTCCGTTGCTACGCAACGCTTTTTCGTTCTCCCACAAATTGTCCTATGGGATTGAGGTTCAAAGCTTTTGTGAATGGCCACTCCCAATACCCTTGCTTGTTGTCCTTAAGCCATTGCTCTGAAACTTTGGAAAGTATGCTTGGGGGTCATTGTCCCATTTGGAAGACCATTTGCGACAAAACATTAACTTCCTTGACGATGTCTTGAGGTGTTGCTTCAACATATCCACAATTTTCTCGCTTCATAGCCATCTGATTTTGTGAAGTGCACCAGTCCCGTTCTGCAGTGCAAAGGTCACCACTACGGGAGCGGTTGTTCGTCCGCTTTGCAAGCTCGAAGAAAGAAGGAAAAACGTTTTGTTTCCCCTCCAAATACGCTATACGATGGTCATTATGCAAACGGTTCTATTTTTGCTTCATCAGACCAGAGGACATTTCTCCAAAAAAGTAGACTTTGCTCTCCCTATGTGCAGTTGCAACCCGTCTAGTCTGTCTTTTCTATGTGCGGTTTTGAGCAGTAGTAGGCTTCACCTTGCTGGAGCGCCTTCAGGTTATTGTCGATATAAGACTTTTACTGGATATGATAACGTATCTTGTACTGTTTTCCTTCAGCATCTCACTAAGTCCTTTGGCTGTTGTGCTGGGATTGATTTGCACTTTGTCGCACAAAGTACGTTCGCTCTAGAGCCAGAACGCGTCTTCCTTCCTGTGGTGGGTTGCGACGCGCTGGTGGTCCATGGTGTTTATACTGCGTACAATTGTATATACAGATGAACGTGACTAACCTTCAGCATTTGGAAATTGCTCCGCAAGGATTGAACCAGACTTGTGAATTTTCTTCTGAGGTCTTGCCTGATTTCTTTGATTTTCCCATCCATGATGTCAAGCAAAGAGGCACTGACTTTGAAGGTAGGCCTTGAAATACATCCACAGGTACACCTTCAATTGACTCAAATTATGTCAATTAGCCTATCAAAAGCTTCTAAAGCCATGACATAATTTTCTAGAATTTTCCAAGCTGTTTAAAGGCACAGTCAACTTAGTGTATGTAAACTTCTGACCCACTGGAATTGTGATACAGTGAATTATAAGTGAAATAATCTGTCTGTAAATGTGTGTCTTACACAAAGTAGATGTCCTAACTGACTAGCCAAAACTATAGTTTGTTAACAAGACATTTGTGGAGTGGTTGAAAAACGAGTTTTAATGACTCCAACCTAAGTGTATGTAAACTTCCGACTTCAACTGTATATATATTTCCTGAGCTTTCTTATATCTACTAGATATAGGACAAACACTTCAAAACATTGTTTCTTATGATTTCTTTTTTGACTGTTTTTTTTGCCATTTACAGTGCATTCGGGAAGTATTCAGACCCCTTGACTTTTTCCACATTTTGTTACGTTAAAGCCTTATTCTAAAATGGATTAAATCACTTTTCCCCCTCATCAATCTACACAATACTCCATAATGCCAAAGCATGAAAAGGTTTTTAGAAATGTTTGCAAATGTATAAATTAAATTAAAAGTTCAAAAATAACATTTACATAAGTATTCAAACCCTTTACTCAGTCCTTGTTGAAGCACCTTTGGCAGCAATTACAGCCTTGATTCTTCTTGGGTATGACGCTACAAGCTTGGCACACCTGTATTTGGGGAGTTCTTCTCTGCAGATCCTCTCAAGCTCTGTCAGGTTGGATGGAGAGCATTGCTGCACAGCTATTTTCAGGTCTCTCCAGAGATGTTCGATCGGGTTCACGTCCGGGCTCTGGCTGTGCCACTCAAGGACATTCAGAGACTTGTCCCGAAGCCACTCCTACGTTGTCTTGGCTGTGTGCTTAGGGTTGTTGTTCTATTGGAAGGTGAACCTTTGTCCCAGTCTGAGGTCCTGTCTGTTCTGACTGAGCCTGACCACTCTGCCTGCCCCTGACCCTGCCTGCCGACCTGTACCTCTGCCTCCCTCTGGATTACCGACCTCAGCCTGCCTTGACCTGTCTACTGCTTGCCTCTGTTGGAACATTAAACATTATTACTTCGACAGTCTGCATCTGGGTCTTACCTTGATTTGTGATATTGCCACCACCATGCATCACCGTAGGGATGGTGCCAGGTTTCCTCCAGAAGTGGCACTTGGCATTCAGACCAAATAGTTCAATCTTGGTTTCATTAGGCCAGAGAATCTTGTTTCTCATGGTCTAACAGTCCTTTAGGTGCCTTTTGGCAAACTCCAAGCGGGCTGTCATGTGGCTTTTACTGAGGAGTGGGTTCCGTCTGGCCACTCTACCATTAAGGCCTGATTGCTGGAGTGCTGCAAAGATGGTTGTCCATCTGGAAGGTTCTCCCATCTCCACAGAGGAACTCTGGAGCTCTGTCAGAGTGACCATCGGGTTCTTGGTTACCTCCCTGACCAAGCCCTTCTCCCCCGATTGCTCAGTTTGGCCGGGCGGCCAGCTCTAGGAAGAGTCTTGGTATTTCCAAACTTCGTCCATATAAGAATGATGGAGGCCACTGTGTTTTGGGGGACCTTTAATGCTGCGGAAATGTTTTGGTACCCTTCCCCAGATCTGTGCCTCGACACAAGGGTCTGAATACTTATGTAAATAAGGTATTAATGTTTTTTATTTTTAATCAATTTGCAAACATTTCTAAAAACCTGTTTCCGCTTTGTCATTATGGGGTATTGTGTATAGGTTGATGAGGGAACATTTTTCCCCAATCAATTTTAATAAGGCTGTAACGTAACAAAATATGGAAAAAGTCAGTGAATCTGAATACTTTCCGAATGTACTGTATGAATGTGATGTGTTATTCAATGCGTTTCTATAGTAGTAAAGGCCAAATTCAATACCTTATCAAATCTTTAAAAATATATATATTTGATACCTAAAGGGGTCCTAAAATTCTAAATCAAATAGCTAAATGATCCATAGCATGACCATCTTAAAACAATTCCATATGTCATCTTAGAATCCCCCCCCCCCTCTCGCCCCCGGCTTAGACTTTTAAGAATGAACATTTCTCACCTTGGCTTGTTCTCTGGCTTGGTCCCGATGAGACGGTCCACTCTGGAAGGGTTAGGTGGGAATTTGGGGAGGGCACTGCTGTCACACAGAAAATCCGCTTTCCAGGATAACTCATGGTAAGGACGTCCCTCTGTCTTAAACAACATATAATACAAAAAACACTTAATGCCACCAGTCGAACTATACTCATTTTAATCTAGTTTGCGAGTCATTCTTACCAAGTATTGTATTGCAGCATATATCAGATAAATATATCAAAGGGTTATCCAAGATTGATATAGATAATATGTTGTCTTATCATATAATTTGAGCTGAATTAATGACTATTATATTTTCCTTAAAGATTTTAAGGCAATTACAGTACATTTTTCTTTGTCCAAGATTACATTTTATCATTGCATTCAGATTTGGGAGCATTGGTAAGCAAATTTATTCCGTTTTCAACACAAACACACCGCCTTTCATTAAATTTCTATATTTACATATCTTTATAGATTTAATCAACATACATAAACAGTATGTGAATGTCGACACAGCATCTTCTTCAGTTCAACACAACCTAACTACTCAAGTAACCTTCAAAAACGTGTTTATTGATGCCCACTCAACAATACTCTGTTGTTTTTAAGCAGATGTGCGGTTAAATCTATTTTAATTTCAGTATCTAAGATAAGGAGGAAAGGCATAAGTTTCCAGTAAACTAGGCTTTGAATTCTGTGCTTCAGACTCAGCAATAGATCCTCTGTGCACGGCGTCTGCTTGCTCATAGCGCATTCAGTTCAACACTCGTTACTGGCAGTTGGGACAGAACGCAGTCCAAGCACGTCCATATCTGCAGTTGGGGACAGTGAGCATGTCCACACTCCAATACTGCAGTTTGGGACGAGCGGTCAACACTCATACTGCAGTTGGGACGAGCGGCCAACACTCCATACTGCAGTTTGGACAGAGCAGTCAACCTCATACTGCAGTTGGGACAGTTTTTTAGCGGTCAACACTCGCCATACGCAGGTTGGGACACGAGGCAGTCAACTCCACTACTGCAGTTTGGGAAGAGCAGGTCAACACTCCATAACTGCAGTTGGTACTGAGGCGGTCAAGCTCCATACTGCAGTTCGGGAAGAGTGGGTCAAGCATTCATATGCAGTTCGGGACAGAGCAGTCAACATTCCATACTCATTGGGACAGATGGGGTCAACATTCCATATGCTGCAGTTGGGACAGAGCGTCAACATTCCATTACTGCAGTTGGGACAGAAGCGGTCAACATTCCATACTGCAGTTGGGACAGAGCGGTCAACACTCCATACTGGCTAGTTGGGAACAGAGCGGGTCGACATTCCATATCTGCAGTTTGGGACAGAGGGCAGTCAACCTCCATACTGCATGTTGGGACAGAGCGGTCAACATCTCCATACTGCAGTTGGGACATGATGCGGTCACACTCATAATCTTGCAGTTGGGACTGTTTAGGGTCCGATAATCTTTGGTCTGTCCGCTGCTTCCCTGCAACACTCATTCTAACGTTACATTCAACCTGCCTTACTTCATTCTTGATTCTTCTTCCTTTTTGGCAGGAATCTTCTAACTTGGTGGAAGGATGGAGGATGGAACAAAGGATAGGAGTAATGAAGTTATCCAGCCTGCTGACTAAGAAATGTAAATAGACCGAAAACCTAGGCTCTCTCTCTCTGCTCCTCATAGGTCTGCTGGACTTTCGATGCTTGAGGGACTAACATAGTCAATTGACATGTTTCATATTCCATCTGCGAAAACAGACCAATTTCCAATGCTTTTTTTAGTTTCTGGATTGCATCTTCTTTCAGAACGATACCAGGTTGAACAAATTAGTAACACCTGCTCTTCAGTGACAAAGACCAGACCAGGTGGAGGATGATCCTTATTAAATCACACTCCATGCACCAACGAAATTCAGGCTGTTCAGAATGTTTTGGTATACTCAGTGTATATGATATTGGGAATTACTCAGAATATCACACTATGGACATTTCCTCAGCCGGATATGGACTCATCAATATCCTAGAGACATCCTATTTTCTCTTCATGTTACAAATACTCTCTGTTTCAGACATCGCATATCTGTGTTTTTTCCTCCTCCAAGTAATTCAATATGTTAGCTATATTAATTCAGATAGGCCTATGTTTTTGTCTTGGCTGAGGTCCATATCAGGATCTTGATATGCTTTTTTTGGAATATTGGTGAATCAATAGGACGATATAGATGCTTTGAGTTTTTCCGCAATAGCTCATAATTTGACCAATATGAAATTACTATTTAATTTTCTGCAAATCTTTCCCTGCAGGATTCATACATGATATGGCCAGAGAAATGACTCATTAGATATTTTTGAGATAGAGAAAATGCTGTCCAATAGGCTATGACTAAATACAGTAGGCCTATATAGTGGTTTTCTTCAGCTATCATACAATTCATATGCTTCTTGCCTGATGTCATATCAGGATCTTGATTTGGCTTTTTGATATGCTAAATAAGGACATTTCTGATGCTTATTTGAGGACTATGCTCAATAATTTGACATTATTAAATTCCATGTATTCTTTCATACACTAGTATAATTTTTGTATTCACTCTGCAATAAAGGTGCACAAAACTAAAATCACTGTCTGGTAGCCTTAGCAATATATAATAAGTATTTTCTGCTGTTGAGTTCCACTGTCGATTTTTTTATTTGTGCGCCACAATGAGTGTGTAATCAACTGAACAACTGGAGTAAAAAGTGTTGAAGCTGTTAAAAATATCATAGGAAAGTTTTATAGTAAGTAGCTAATTTGAG
>NC_036860.1:6599772-6608717 GCF_002910315.2 Salvelinus sp. IW2-2015
GTTGGATGGGGAGCGTTGCTGCACAGCTATTTTCAGGTCTTTCCAGAGATGTTCGATCGGGTTCAAGTCCGGGCTCTGGCTGTGCCACTCAAGGACATTAAGAGACTTGTCCAGAAGCCACTCCTGCGTTGTCTTGGCTGTGTGCTTAGGGTCGTTGTCCTGTTGGAAGGTGAACCTTCGCCCCAGTCTGAGGTCCTGAGCGCTCTGGAGCAGGTTTTCATCAAGGATCTCTCTGTTTTGGTACCCTTCCCCAGATCTGTGCCTCGACACAAGGGTCTGAATACTTATGTAAATAAGGTATTCAAGTTTTCTTATATACATTTGCAAACATTTCTAAAAACCTGTTTCCGCTTTGTCATTATGGGGTATTGTGTATAGATTGATGAGGGATATTTTTCCCCAATCAATTTTAATAAGGCTGTAACGTAACAAAATGTGGAAAAAGTCAATGGAACTGAATACTTTCTGAATGTACTGTATGAATATGTTATTCAATGCGTTTCTATAGTAGTAAAGGCCAAATTCAATACTTTATCAAAACTTTAAAAATATATATTTTGATAAATAAAGGGGTCCTAAAATTCTAAATCAAATAGCTAAATGATCCGTAGCATGACCATCTTAAAACAATTCCATATGTCAGCTTAGAATCCCCCCCGAAGAATGAATATCTCTCACCTTGGCTTGTTCTCGGATCTGGTCCACGATGAGACGGTCCACTCTGGAAGGGTTAGGTGGGATTTTGGGGAGGGCACTGCTGGTCACCACAGAAATCCGCTTTCCAGGATAACTCATGGTAAGGACGTCCTCTGTCTAAAACACATAATAYAAAAAAACACTTAAYGCCAACCAGTCRAACTATACATTTTAATCCTAGTTTGSGAGTCATTCTTACCAAGTATTGTATTGCAGCATAATCAGATAAATAATAAGGATTTCAAGAYGATCACAAGRAACAAAAATATTCCCACTAAATGAACCACTYATTTTTATTGYTCACCTTCTTCCTCTCCTTCTCCAGGACTCTCCAYTGCTCATAGCACTCCTCCAGGTGGRAGTGGAGCTGGCTCATGGGTCCTCCCCGGTTCCTCATTATCCTCGGGGAGCGGAGGCCTCCCATCATCCCTGGGTARGGGTTCTCTCCRCTGGAGCCCATMAYGTCATTGAGGTAAGGGTTGAAAGCTGCAAAYTCCCCGTCTGGCAGCAGGTCACACAGGTCCATGGGGGGGATGGAACCGCCGTAGAGGTAGGAGGATCTGGAGTTGAAGCTGGCAGAGTTCAGAGACATGTGGCAGGAGTTCTGTCTGGGGTCATTCACAGCCTGATACATGCAAGGCAGAAAGGTTGGGTTCTTTCCTGCGTTGACTGTGCCGTTTCCTCCGCCGAATCTCTGAGAGCCATACATGCTGCCGAGTAGGTCGAGGTAAGGGTTCTGCAGGAGCCCCTGCTTCTTGTCCCCCTCTCCTGTCTTGTGAGTGCTGGTCTGGGGCCTTGTCTTCCCATCCAAGCGCTGAGTGGAGGAGCAGCCATCAGCCACCAGCCCAGCCATGTGCATCCTGCTCTTGTCCAGCTGCATCTCAAAGTCACTGTCGCTGGCTCCCTTCCTCAGCCCGCCCATGCCCATCCTGACCTGGTTCTGTCCTGCCCTGCTGCTGTGGAGGCTGGGCCCGTCCCCCTGACTGTAGTCCTGGATGCACGGTGGTGGTCCTCTCTGCATCTGGTGGGAGTGCTGAGGTACAAACTCAGACACAGAGTGGGACAGCATCTTGGATGGCCCAGAGGATAAACAGTTTCCCATTGGCTGCTGATGCTGCTGCTTGAGTTTGTTCTGCAACTGGTCCTGCTGGCTATAATGGTACTGGTTCAGACTCAGGCCCATAGAGAGGGGGTTGCTTCCTTTCTGGACAGCCATCTTGTTTTGGTGAGAAATTTTAGGATTGAAAGATGCTGAGAGTGATTTTGTTTTTTGGAAATACTCAACGTGTTGTGGACCAAATCCAGATAAGTCTTTGGAATCAAAGTCACTCTGTAGCAGCTCTTCGCTCTTCATTCCTCCATCAGTCTCCCTCTGCATGGCTCCATACTCCCCTCCTAGTTCCTTCTTAAACTGCATGGCTTGAGTGGTTTGCCCAGGCATCCTGGTGTTGGAGAAGTTCCTCTGTTCGGCCATGATGTTGTCATACTGCATCTGCACACTCTGCCGGTTCTGGGGTTCCCTACCACATGCGTTGTCCTGCTCACCAACCATCAGAGTCTGAAAGTTGCTGGCCAGCTTGTTGACCTCTTGCATGGTGTAATGCTTGGTCCTTCTGGGCTTGGCGCTGATCTGGCCTGGGAACTCTTCATAGTAGTGGTCAAAGCACTGGCTGTTAATCTTGCTCTGGGGGCAGAAGGAGGGTGCAAAAGCATCCATGTGGTCAGAAAGAGCGTTCCCAGACCCACAGAACCCTCCAACCTTCTCAGCTGTGTTGTACTCGTGTTTACTCGGCCTCGTGTTTGAACGGTAGGTGTTCCCCACGTTGGGCAGTGGTAGCCCCGGTGGCTTCGGCAGCTCTTGGGTCTGTAGAGAGTATCTAGTGTCCATGTCTCCATTGCAGGAAGAGAGGAGCCACTGCTGGTCACTGGTATCAAAGCCGTTGAAATGCTGGTAGAACTCTTCAGAACCTCTGTTCATTGGCTGCCCTTGTGCTTTACTGAAAGACTCAGGGTAAACATGGTTCGGCAGAAAGTTGGACTGCACTTTGGACTCTGATTGGAAGTACTGCTGGCAATTGTCGCTCATTGACTTGGGAGACCAGACAGATTTCAATTGGGATAATGTCCTGAAAGGAGAGTTGAAAAGTTAAAGGTTAAATACAGTTTTTTAAACACAATTGAAAGTCTCAAAGTCATTACTGGCAAACGTTGCGGTTTCCATTTTCAATTCCCATTAATTTGTCTCCCAATACAATGAAATGAGCTCATATCACTGAAGACAAAAAAATACCCTCCTAATGAATAACTTACTCTTCAGTATAGTAACTGTCCATTTGATCAGCCTCCTCCAAGATATTTGACACCAGCCCATAGAGATCAGCTTCACTTCCACAGTCATTTCCATCTGGGAGATTCCTTGGAGATGTAAAACATAACATTCAAAACACAAAAAGAAGACCATTTACATTTCAAATGGAGTGGGACATATATGAAAAAGTCTAGTGGTTATTAGAAGTTCAACTTAATTTCAAATGGACAGTGTATTCATGAACACCTTGTGTCTTCAAATCACCTATGAAATGTTCTCTATGATTTCAGTACAATAAAATTATAATAAACAAAGATATAAACGCAACATGCAACAATTTCAAAGATTTACTGAGCTACAGTTCATATAAGGAAATCAGTCAATTTAAATAAATTCCTTAGACCCTAAACTATGAATTTTCACATGACTGGGAATACAGATATGCATCTGTTGGTCACAGATACAGTACCATAAAAAAAGTAGGGGAGTGGATCAGAAAACCAGTCTGTATATGGTGTGACCACCATTTGCCTCATGCAGCTCGACACATCTCCTTCGCATAGAGTTGATCAGGCTGTTGAGTGTGGCCTGTGGAATGTTGTCCCATTACTCTTCAATGGCTGTGCGAAGTTTCTGGATATTGGCAGGAACTGGAAGACACTGTCATACACATTGATCCAGAGCATCCCAAACATGCTCAATGGGTGAGATGTCTGGTGAGTATGCAGGCCATGGAAGAACTGGGACATTTTCAGCTTCCAGGAATTGTGTACGGATCCTTGCAATATGGGGCCGTGCATTATCATGCTGAAACCTGAGGTGATGGCAGTCAATGAATGGCACGAAAATGGATCTCGTCACGGTATCTCTATGCATTCAAATTGCCATTGATAAAATACAATTGTGTTTTTTGTCTGTAGCTAATGCCTGCCCATACCATAACCCAGTGGTGTAAAGTCCTTAAGTAAAAATACTTGAAAGTACTACTTAAGTAGTTTTTTGGGGTATCTGTACTTTAATATTCATATTTTTGACTACTTTTACTTTTACTACTATTTCTAAAGAAAATGTTGTACTTTTTACTCCATACATTTTCCCTGACACCCAAAAGTACTTGTTACATTTTGAATGCTTGGCAGGACAGAACATGGTCCAATTCACACACTTATTAAGAGGACATCCCCGGTCATCCCTACTACCTCTGATCTGGCGGACTCACTAAACACAAATACTTTGTTTGTAAATGATGTCTGAGTGTTGGAGTGCGCTCCTGGCTATCTGTAAATAAATAAAAAACAAAAAGATTGTGCCTACTGGTTTGCTTAATATAAGTAATTTGAAATGATTCATACTTTTACTTTTGATACTTAAATACATTTACTTTTGATACTTAAGTATACTTAAAACCAAATACTTTTAGACTTTTACTCAAGTAGTATTTTACTGGGTGACTTTCACTTTTACTTGAGTCATTTTCGATTAAGGTAGCTTTACTTTTACTAAAGTATGACAATTGTGTACTTTTCCCACCACTGCCATAACCCCACTGCCACCATGGGGCACTCTGTTCACAACATTGACATCAGCAAACCGCTCGCCCACACGACGCCATACATGTGGTCTGCGGTTGTGAGGCCGGTTGGAGGTACTGCCAAATTCTCTAAAACGACAGAGATGGCGTATGGTAGAGAAATTAACATTAAATTCTCTGGCAACAGCTCGGGTGGACATTCCTGCAGTCAGCATGCTAATTGCACACTCCCTCAAAACTTGAGACACCTGTGGCATTGTGTTTCTCCTGGCAAAGGAGAAATGCTCACTAACAGGGATGTAAACAAATTTGTGCCCAAAATTTGAAAGAGATAAGCTTTTTGTGCATATGGACATTTTCTGGGGTCTTTTATTTCAGCTCATGAAACATGGAACCTACACTTTACATGTTGCGTTTATATTTTTGTTCAGTATAAATTAAGACTTGGTCTTCCTTTTCCCAATACATTCTTCAGACTGTCAATGTTAAATACTGGTATGACAAAACACAGTATGGACCAGGTCAGTATACAATTCTGAGAGTTGCATTTGAAGTAGTTAGGTACCTGCTTTTAACATTGTTCTGGGTGCAATTAATGAGTTGGTATGGATCATCCTGTGCAGACCAGGGTGTGTAGGACATGGGAGGTTCTTCTGGCAATGAGAATTCAGGTAAGGGGATGTATGGCTGCAAGAGTCTTTCATTGTCCGCAGTTCCACAGGTCTGTGAGACAATAAAAAAGGAAATTCATGAACCCTAGTGAAAACGTCAGCCAGTCACTGGTGAGATATAGCATTCTGATTCTGTTTTGCCTACAATAGACAATTCATACCAATTCATACCTTAAACACTAGCTACTTAATATAAACCATTAATAAACATACTACTTGAATTATTTATCATCTATAGCCTACATTGTAATGAACTGCAATCTAGAAAAGTAAAACATTTATTTTGAATGTCTCACCTGATGCTTATTTGAGGAAAAGAATGAGTCGGAACCTGCTGATGCACTCTGGAATCGATCAAACGCCATTCTCACTCCTCTTGAACTTGCACTTATTCTATTCGTCACTGCATTATTAAACTAAACATTACAAAGATATTCATACAAACATTCAACAGAACAATACAGTTTCATTGACTAGCTATCTTGATTATTAGATATAACGTTACAGCTAGCAGGGTAATAACATATTGTATTGCACAATGCTAACTCGGCCCAAGTCAAATTGTAATTAAATGTACGTTAGCTAGTAACAGTAAGTTTGCGAACGTTAACTAGATAAATTAGTTACAAAGATAGAAAGAAGGATGCTCAGCAGGTGTCTAGCTAGCTAAACTAGCTAAACTAGCTGAACCCAAAACAATTAACTTTTATGAGTTCAATCAACAACGTATTCTGAAAAACACAGTAATAACAGACAGTTTCACTTTTGTCCTAAGTTAGCTTTTGTGTCCCTTGTCTCCCTCAGTCACACGATTTATGTCTAACTAAATTTAGCTAGCCAACTGGGCTAGCTAGCTACTTACCTCCATAAATTCACTTGTAAACAACGTTTCTGTAGGGAATTTTCCCAGAGGAAATGTTCACGATTTAAAAATCTAACTTTTCAAAAAAATGATTTAAATCAAACGGACTATAAACAATGACAGGGGAAATCACTAGTACATTGCGGCTAGCTACAAAATTATTGATCTCGAGCTTGCCAGTTGCTCTTCTCGTTTTTGTAAACTATTGTCACGAGCAAGACCTTCAGCGGACATCTCATTCAAGATCTTCACAACAACCCCCGCGAATAAAATTATCTTATTTTATCACTAACTGTCTCAAAGGTGATGATTGGTCCATAAAGAAGCTTTTTCACCCAATGGGTTCCAATAGGGATTGTACACATATAGGGCATAGCAACCAATCATTTTCATAAAATTAAAAGATGGGGGAATCCTATTTTACTATCAATGAGAGACTATATCATAAGGCTTTTTCATGCATAGTGAAGGATTTTGTTGAACACGTATTGTTCTTCTTGAATCATCTTCATGGAACTTTTTTTAATAAGTAAACATGTGGTCGGCTACATCCTAATAAAGTATACAATCATGTGTTACATTAAATACTAATAACTAAGTCATAGCAAAAATAGTGCTTAGTCAAGTCCAGGGCCTCAATTTATTCAACCAAATATGAATAAACTTCCCTAGTACAAGTTGTTGGAGACTTGACATCTTTGGTTACAAGTGTTGCAAATGCATTGTCCTACAATACCCACAAGATGTCGCTATGTCCATAGTTTTTTTGCTTTGGCCTACTAGATAGACTTGATAGATAGATTAAGATGTATGTTACATTGAACTGGGTGAATGGAATATGAATGACAGTTATCCAATATGCTGTAATAGAAATAAGGCCATGTCCATTAAAAAAAACGCCCTTCCTCCTCTACAAACAGTGTAGCTATTCTCTCYGCAAGGCAATCAAACAGGCTAAGTCCCAGTACAGAGACAAAATCGAGTCGCAATTCAACAGCTCAGACACAAGAGGTATGTGGCAGGGTCTACAGTCAATCACGGATTACAAAAAGAAAACCGGCCCCGTCGCGGACCAGGATGTCTTGCTCCCAGACAGGCTTAACAACTTTTTTGCCCGCTTTGAGGACGGTGCAGTGCCACTGACACGGCCCCCTACCAAAACCTGCGGGCTCTCCTTCACTGCAGCCGAGGTGAGTAAAACATTTAAACGTGTTAACCCTCGCAAGGCTGCAGGCCCAGACGGCATTCCCAGCCGCGTCCTCAGAGCATGCGCAGACCAGCTGGCTGGTGTGTTTACGGACATATTAATCAATCCTTATCCAGTCTGCTGTTCCCACATGCTTCAGAGGGCACCATTGTTCCTGTTCCCAAGAAAGCTAAGGTAACTGAAGCTAAACGACTACCGCCCCGTAGCACTCACTTCCGTCATCATGAAGTGCTTTGAGAGACTAGTCAAGACCATATCACCTCCACCCTACCGGACACCCTAGACCCACTCCAATTTGCTTACCGACCCAATAGGTCCACAGACGACGCAATCGCAACCACACTGCACACTGCCCTAACCCATCTGGACAAGAGGAATACCCATGTGAGAATGCTGTTCATCGATTACAGCTCAGCATTTAACACCATAGTACCCTCCAAACTCGTCATCAAAGCTGAGACCCTGGGTCTCGACCCGCCCTGGTGCAACTGGGTCCTGGATCTTCCTGACGGGCCGCCCCAGGTGGTGAAGGGTAGGTAACAACATCTCCACCCCGCTGATCCTCAACACTGGGGCCCACAAGGGGTGCGTTCTGAGCCCTCTCCTGTACTCCCTGTTCACCCACGACTGCGTGGCCATGCACGCCTCCAACTCAATCATCAAGTTTGCCGGATGACACTACAGTGGTAGGCTTGATTACCAACAACTGACGAGACGGCCTACAGGGAGGAGGTGAGGGCCCTCGGAGTGTGGTGTCAGGAAAAATAACCTCACACTCAACTCAACAAAACAAAGGAGATGATTGTGGACTTTCAGGAAACAGCAGAAGGGAGACCCCCCTATCCACATCGACGGGTCAATAGTGGAGAAGGTGGAAAGTTTTAAGTTCCTCGGTGTACACATCACGGACAAACTGAATTGGTCCACCCACACAGACAGCGTTGTGAAGAAGCGCAGCAGCGCCTCTTCAACCTCAGGAGGCTGAAGAAATTCGGCTTGTCAACAAAAGCAACTCACAACTTCTACAGATGCACAATCGAGAGCATCCTGTCGGCTGTATCACCGCCTGGTACGCACTGCTCCGCCCACAACCGTAAGGCTCTTCCAGAGGGTAGTGAGGTCTGCAGAACGCATCACGGGGGCAAACTACCTGCCCTCCAGGAACACTACACCACCGATGTCACAGGAAGGCCATAAAGATCATCAAGGACAAAACCACCCAAGCCACTGCCTGTTCACCCCGCTATCATCAGAAGGCGAGGTCAGTACAGGTGCATCAAAGCAGGGACCGAGAGACTGAAAAACAGCTTCTATCTCAAGGCCATCAGACTGTTAAAACAGCCACCACTAACATTTAGCGGCCGCTGCCAACATACTGACTCAACTCCAGCCACTTTAAAAATGGGAATTGATTAAATTATGTAAAAAATGTACCACTAGCCACTTTAAACAATGCCACTTAATATAATGTTTACATACCCTACATTACCCATCTCATATGTATATACTGTACTCTATATCATCTACTGCATCTTGCCATCTTTATGTAATACATGTACCCACTAGCCACTTTAAACTATGCCACTTTATGTTTATATACCCTACAGTACTCATCTCATATGTTATATACGCGCTCTATACCATCTACTGCATCTGCCATGCCTTTCTGT
>NC_036860.1:6608742-6619978 GCF_002910315.2 Salvelinus sp. IW2-2015
CCACACGGGTAGTGAGGTCTGCAGAACGCATCACCCGGGCGCAAACTACCTGCCCTCCAGGACACCTACACCACCCGATGTCACAGGAAGGCCATAAAGATCATCAAGGACAAACAACCACCCAAGCCACGCCTGTTCACCCCGCTATCATCAGAACGGCGAGGTCAGTACAGGTGCATCAAAGCAGGGACCGAGAGACTGAAAAACAGCTTCTATCTCAAGCCATCAGACTGTTAAACAGCCACCACTAACATTTAGCGGCCGCTGCCAACATACTGACTCACTCCAGCCACTTTAAAAATGGGAATTGATGTAAATTATGTAAAAAATGTACCACTAGCCACTTTAAACAATGCCACTTAATATAATGTTTACATACCCTACATTACCCATCTCATATGTATATACTGTACTCTATATCAATCTACTGCATCTTGCCATCTTTATGTAATACATGTACCACTAGCCACTTTAAACTATGCCACTTTTTTATGTTTATATACCCATCAGTATCATCATCATATGTATATACCGTACTCTATACCATCTACTGCACATTTGCCATGCCGTTCTGTACCACCACTCATTCATATATCTTTATGTACATATTCTTTATCCCTTTACACTTGTGTGTGTGTGTAAGGTAGTAGTTGTGGAATTGTTAGGTTAGATTACTTGTTGGTTATTACTGCATTGTCGGAACTAGAAGCACAAGCATTTCGCTACACTCGCATTAACATCTGCTAACCATGTGTATGTGACTAATAAAATTTGATTTGATTTGATTTTTTAAAACGTCACCAACCGCCACTGCCCTACATAGAGTGGCGAGGATGGCCCAGCACATCACTGGGTGTGAGCTCCCAGCCATCCAGGACGTACATGCCAGGCGGTGTCTGAGAAAGACCCAGCCAACCGAGACATGAACTCTTCTCCATGCTTCCGTCCAGCAGGCGGTACCGGTGCATCAAGGCTCAGACCAACAGACTCCCCCTTACGAAAAAAGATTGCAGTCAGAGTGCAATATAACTGCACTAACTGTAGTTAGGATGCAGAATAACTGCAGTATGCTGCAAATACTGTGTCCAATATAACACAATTGTTTTTACTGCAGTAATTTTGCAGTGTAACTGAAGTTACAGTGCAATCACTGCGTCCAAAATACCACAGTTGACTGCAGTTACTGCACTTTTACTGCAATTTCAAAACCACTATCTGTTTTGGTAAGGGCCTACGCAGCTTCTATCCCCTGGCCATAAGACTGTTACATGGCTAACTATTACTCCTCTCCCTCTCCCACAGACTATCCACACGGACTCTAGGCCCATCCACAGGTCTCTACCCACTCTGACACACACACACCTTCACTGTCACTTTTACTCACACTCACTCACACACACACATACACACATCCACACACAATCATTACTGATGCCTCACACTCACACGCACACACCCCCTCACACCCACACTGCTGCTAAATTATTATTAATTCGATGTATTACTACCATTACGCTGCAGTTCGTTGTTCATTGATTATTGATTGCATCCCCATGAATATCGTCCAATTTATCCTGCTACTGGTCACTATTAATCTAGGTTACATGTTGATATTACCATTAGTATATTACCATAGTATTGAAATATTCCTGCTACCAGTCACTTTTCAGCCCAGTTTACACTGCTATGTTGTTTATTGCTATTAATATCATTATTATTTATCCAGCTACCAATCACCTTTTCCTTATCTATGCCTGCCTACATGTACATCTCGAGTATCCCTGCTCACTGTAAATTTGGTACTGTCACTGTTTCTCTTCTTCTGCCTTTCTTATCTCTTATTTCTCGTGACAAATAAAACTTGAAACTTAATAGATATGTAGATAGGTAAATAGATAGATAGATATATGCACATCTTGGCGTTGTGAGCGAGAGTACACTGCAGTATGGCTCATTCAGGGGACGCATGCTGTACTGAAGTTACTCCAACTCTCCCAAGTTGATACTGCTCTGCAATTCCATTGGCCAGAAACACACTGGGAAGGGGTGGGAATCTGTTTCCAGAGCCCCCTTATCCCCATCCCTCCTCCTCTCGACATTACTTTGAAACCAACCACAGAAAGTTGCAGGGGGAACTTGAAACTGTCTGATTGGGCCATGCAAGTTGCACAAAGGAAAAGTCAAGCAGCCTCTTGCAGGCGAGCAAACAGCAACAGGTTTTCGCTCACCGGGACAACTGCATAAATTGTATTAATTATTCCGTTATTTATAGCCAAAATACCGAAGCTACGGAATATAAAAAGTATCTGTAAATTGTATTACTTTATCAAGTTAAATAGAGGAGATTTGTTATTGATCAGCTCACAATGAAAATGGATTTTCGAACGAGTTATGTGACTTTTTTCGCAGTGATCATGCCGTCATTGATGATATCAGCGCAAGGGGATAATGGCATTGCTTTCCCGGACCACGGATTTTGCCAGCCTATTTCAATCCCACTATGCACGGACATCGCCTACAATCAAACTATCATGCCCAATCTGGTGGGGCATTACAATCAAGAGGACGCAGGACTGGAGGTGCACCAATTTTACCCCTTGGTAAAGGTACAGTGCTCGCCGGAACTTAAATTCTTCCTATGTTCAATGTATGCGCCTGTTTGTACAGTTTTGGAAAAGGCCATTCCACCCTGTCGCTCAATTTGCGAGAGGGCAAAGCACGGCTGCGAGGCGCTCATGAATAAATTYGGGTTCCAGTGGCCAGAACGCCTCCGGTGCGAGAATTTCCCCGTGCTTGGAGACGGGCACATTTGCGTGGGTCAGAATGAATCTACTGCCACTGCCCCGCCCGTACACATGCCAGTCCCTGGAACYCCTGGCGTCCATGTCTACTCCACATCAGACAGGCCTTTCCGCTGTCCATCTGTGCTCAAAGTCCCCACTTATCTGAATTATTCGTTTCTGGGGGAGCTGGATTGTGGAGCACCRTGTGAACACTCCAGGAGCAGTGGAGGCTACATGTTCTTCAATGATAAAGAGATTTATTTTGCACGCATATGGATCCTCATCTGGTCGTCTCTGTGCTGTGCCTCCACCCTATTCACCGTCACCACCTACCTAGTGGACATGCAGCGCTTCAAGTACCCRGAGAGGCCCATYATCTTCCTTTCTGGSTGCTACACCATGGTCTCCATAGCCTATATCGCTGGCTACTTCCTGGGGGACAAGGTGGTGTGCAATGACAGCTTCACCCCAGACGGATATAAGACCATAGTCCAGGGGACCAAGAAGGAAGGCTGCACCATCCTCTTCATGATGCTGTATTTCTTCAGCATGGCCAGCTCCATCTGGTGGGTCATCCTSTCCCTCACCTGGTTCCTGGCAGCTGGGATGAAGTGGGGRCATGAGGCTATTGAGGCCAACTCCCAGTACTTCCACCTGGCAGCCTGGGCSGTGCCCGCCGTGAAGACCATCAGCATCCTGGCCATGGGGCAGATCGAGGGGGACGTGCTCAGTGGGGTGTGCTTTGTGGGCCTCAACAGCCTGAACCCCATACGGGGCTTTGTCCTSGCCCCCCTCTTCATCTACCTYTTCATCGGTACCTCCTTCCTCCTGGCCGGCTTCGTGTCCCTGTTCCGCATCCGCACCATCATGAAGCACGACGGCACCAAGACGGAGAAGCTGGAGCGCCTGATGGTGCGCATCGGGGTGTTCAGCGTGCTCTACACCGTCCCCGCCACCATCGTCATCGCCTGCTTCTTCTACGAGCAGGCCTTCCGCCACCACTGGGAGAGAAGCTGGGTCAGCCGTAACTGTAAAGGCTTAGCCATCCCCTGCCCCATGCAGTACACCCCCCGCATGACCCCCGACTTCACCGTCYACATGATCAAGTACCTGATGACYCTCATAGTGGGCATCACCTCCGGGTTCTGGATCTGGTCTGGCAAGACACTCCASTCCTGGCGCAAGTTCTATACCAGACTCTCAAAYSGTAGGCAYGGAGAGACCACTGTCTAGGGAGKGAGGCCAAAACATGGGACTTGTTTTTGGACATTCATTTGGATGTTTTATAGTGTGTTTTTCTCCCTCCTATTTGTTTACTCACTGTCAGAGACTCAGTGGTACTTTTATACATTGATCATCAGATACTGTCAGTATTTTTATGGAACGTTGACACAATTTTTAAGAAGTCAAATATTGCATGCCAAAATCAAGCTTTAAGAGTCGGGGGGTGGGGGACGGGGGTCTTGACCAAAGGACAAACTGTTGCTCACCTGAAGAATGGCCAAACCTCAGAATGACCAAACAACAAAGGTGTTCAGTGGATGCCATGTGCTGAAGTGCTCTCTCTCTTCCCCCACTCTGTTCCTACTCCCTTTTTAAGTTATCAGCCATAAAAACAGTGTGAGTGAGAATCCAGCTGGGAATACAGTGAGCGGGGGAAGGAAGGAGGCCTGAAAGGACAGGCGGCCATTTTAAGACTTTATTTTCACTCTGTGAACGTGTGAGATGTAATTAAATGCTGTAAATAGGAATTGTAAAATATAAAATTATATATTTGTATTTAAAGAAAGGACATGTTTTGTTTTGTCTTCCGACAGCCGTAGTGCCTGGTTAACTAGCACCCCTTCTGAAAGGAGCCATAGAGGCACACACTGTCTGTCTCTTAGTGCTGTTTTCACTGGCAGTATGACACATACACATTTGAAGTTTCTCCTGTCAAACCCAGATCTGTAATAATTTTCCTTCTGATGTATCAGATTTGTAGTAAAGGCAATCTTTGGCTGTGCACTTTCCCTAGCTTAGCCCTTCTCCTTCCTCTCGTCTCCCCCCACCAATTAAATCCCTTGGAGCTGAGCTGAGCAGCAAGAGAAGCTGGGTGGTAGGGGTGAAGACAAGGCTGCAAGGACACTGGTCAAACCTCCAGGGGGGGAAAGCTAGCCCTAATTGTCAGTACTACATTCCATTACCAAAAAGTCACACCAAAAAGATCCACTTCTGGAGACTGTTGCTCAACTGTTCAACAAAAAAAAAAAAAGTATTTTGAAAAACGAAATCAAAGAAGAATGAGGTATTTTAATGTTGTCCAGTGAAAAGTGGTGTGAATCTGGCAACCGTGAATCTGGCAACCACTAATCAACAAATGTATCTCACGTGATTTGCTGGGGGGTTAGGGGATGGGAAGGTGACGACAAAATAAAAGCCACATGATTTTTGTTTGTTTTGCTGTGTGTGTCTTGTGTTTATCTTGACTAGCAGGATTATTTTCTTGAACTTGTCTATTTCGTTTGTCTTTTAATTAAAAAGTGATTTTCTTACCACTACATTACAGCTCAGAATGTGCTAATAAAATAGTTATAGTATGGAAATGATAACATTATACATATGGTCACTGTCTGAAAGTAAGGGTTTGTCGATGAGGGTTAGAAAAGGGGTTCCCTGTTACTATATTGTTCTATACTACAGCACAAACTATGCGGTGTCATTTCAAGAGCTACCGTTATTTCTTAGAACTGAGTGTAACATGTTAATGCACAAAGATGTAAGTGAAGTTACAAAATGGTGGTCTCTGCCCAACTTCACCAGGTCCATCATAAATTCCCAGTTCCCTAATTAAATGACCTAAAAAGGATTTCTACATCATGTTATAAAGTTATGGTTCAACAAAAATGGGATAGGGTTGAAACCTGTATGTCTTATGGCTTTGGTTGAGGGGCTTAGCTGTACCACGGTGTATGTTCCAGGTTCAAACTAACAATGCCCCTTTGGAAACAATCCAAATTGTTTTGGATTGCTGGGCATTATAAACATCACTGTGCCTCTGTTGAAGAGGGATCACATTTGGCTCTGATGTATGTCTTGAGGCCACGCAGTTTTACGGGCTGGACCCAATACAATGGCCTCCTTCACTCCAAAGTCATTCAATTACGAAGATGAGGTGCTGTAAGAAGCCCTACTTTAACGTGCTCTTGTGTGCACAACGCGTGGCTGTACGTATGTGAGCCTTGTCTGTCGGTAGACTTGCCCGTCTGGCCGCATCTCTCTCAGCTATCTCTCTCTTGCTCTCTCATGATGGGTGGCTAAAATAGGCCTACTCAGAGAAGTCTCCATCACGCTGCCCTCGCCAATGTGTTGACAGTTGAGTCATACTCAACATCTGTTAGCTTTCAGACTGTGTGGCGGCTGCCACGAGGATGCATTACCCTGACGCTGCTCGCCAAGGTAACATTGGATACCTGAATGACATACCTAAGATGGATATTAGCTTCTATGCCAATAAGAACTTGAGTATGCTACTTTGTGTGGGTGTGTGTGTGTTTCTTTGTGACATGGCATTCGTCTCTACATGCGAGTGAAGCAAAGGAAAAGAATGGTGCTTGGCTTCACAGAGTACTTTATCTTTCAAGAAACGTTTTAAAGTAAACACATATTGAACTGGAATCCCCCGAGTGATAGATGGCTGAAACTGAACCTCTGTGGTGATGTAATGAAATAAATATAGTACTGGCTGGAGAAAGTGGATACCCCCGGACCCCCAACACCTCCAGCACTGAGGATATGAGGAATACTTCCAAAACATACTGTAAGCATACAGTGCCTTCAGAAAGTATTCACACCCCTTGACTTTTTCTACATTGTATTGTGTTACAGACGGAATTTTGAAAAATGTAATTGAGATTTTGGGTCACACAATTTTGGGTTACAACACAATACACCATAATGTCAAAGTGAAATTATGTTTTTAGAAATGTTTACAAATTTATAAAAAATGTAAAGCTGAAATGTCTTCAGTCAATAAGTATTCAACCCTTTTGTTATGACAAGCCTAAATAAGTTCAGGAGGAAAAATGTGCTTAACTTGTCACATAATAAGTTGCATGGACTCACTCTGGCAATAATAGTGTTAACATGATTTTTAAATGACTACCCATCTCTGTGCCCCACACAAACAATGATCTGTAAGGTCCCTCAGTCAAGCAGTGAATTCCAAGCAAGGATTCAACCACAAAGACCAGGAGGTTTTCCAATGGTTCACAAAGAAGGGAAGCTATTGGTAAATGGCAAAAAAAGAAGCGTACATTGAATATCTCTTTGTTCATGGTGAAGTTATTAATTACACATTGGAGGGTATCAATACAACACAGTCACTACAAAGATACAGGTGCCCTTCCTAACTCAGTTGCCGGAGAGGAAGGAAACCCCTCAGGGATTTCACCATGAGGCCAATTGTGATTTTAAACAGTTACAGAGTTTAATGGCTGTGATAGGAGATAACTGAGGATGGATCAATAACATTGTAGAAGTTACCCCACAATACTAACATAAATGACAGTGAAAATAAGGAATCCTGTACAGAATAATCTTTTTTGCAATAAGGCACTAAAGCAATACTTTTTTAAAAATGTGGCAAAGAAATGAACTTTTTGTTCTGAAAACAAAGCTTTATGTTTGGGGAAAATCCAACACATTACTGAGTACCACTCTTAATATTTTCAAGCATGGTGGTGGCTGCATCATGTTATGGGTACGCTTGTCATCGAAAAGGACTAGGGAGTTTTTTTTACGATAAAAATAAATGGAATAGAGCTAAACACAGGCATAATCCTAGAGGGAAACTTGGTTGAGTCTGATTTCCAACAGACACTGGGAGACATTCACCTTTCAGCAAGACAATTACCTGAAACACAAGGCCAAATATACACTGGAGTTGCTTACCAAGACGGCATTGAATGTTCCTGAGTGGCATTGTTACAGTTTTGACTTAAATCATTTTGAAAATCTATGGCAATACTTGAAAATGGCTGTTCTAGCAATGATCAACAACCAACTTGACAGAGCTTGAAGAATTTCTTAAAGAATAATGGGCAAATATTGTACAATCCAGGTGTGCAAAGCCCTTAGAGACTTACCCAGAAAGACTCACAGCTGTAATCGCTGCAAAGGTGATTCTAACATGTATTGACTGAGAGGGTTGAATACTTATCTAAATCAATACATAAGTGTTTTATTTTCCATTAATTAATTAATACATTTTATAATTTTTTATTCCACTTTGACATTAGAGTATTTTTGTTAAGATAGTTGACAAAAAAAAGACAATTAAATCCATTTGAATCCCACTTTGTAACAACAAAATGTGGAAAAAGTCACGCGTGTGAATACTTTCTGAACAGCTCCTGTATGTAAGAAAGGAATAGAATTGGATTACCAATTTTTCACCTAATCTACAACAAAAATCTATAGAGGTAGACTTGACGATATGCAGGGCTTCAACAGTTTGTACTCGCTGAAGACCACTGGATATTTCCCTCGTCAGATAAGATCTATCGTTTGTCTGTCTTGTACAGAAAGAGGGGGGCAGTGTATGGCATGGTACAGTATAAGTACCAGGGTTGTAACAACTGACAGGTACAGTATGTGTGATTTAGGACAGCAAAAGAGACCATGCCTTGTTGGGGGGAAAAATACATAAATCTAACTGTCCCACTTATGTTCTGCTCCTCCACACCTCTTTGTGCCTCAGCCCTAGCTCCCCCTTTCTTTCTCCTCCCTGCCCCCCTCTTCTCTTCCCCTCTTCACTCAGATAAATGGGGGGAATGCAGTGAGTCAGTGGAGCAGCGCCGGGCCTTGGCCCAGTGACAGTCTCCTGTGAGCTGCCTCACTTCAAAAGGGCCGCTGAAACCCGACTAGCTCCTTGTAAACAGGGCTGCCTGGCCTGAAGGCCCGCTTCCTGCGCTTAACTCAACTTAATGGCTGGCTTGTTTGGCTTTTCGCTGAAGCAGAGAGAGACGAATGAGGAGAGAGAGAAAAGAGAAGGGGGGGAGGTGGGCGGGGTGGGGTGGTTTCAGGTAGAGTCTAAGATTGTTACAAGGGGTGGGCGGGGAGGGGGATTGGAAGGTATTTTGAAAAATTCACTTGAATAGGGGTGTTTTTCTTCTTTCTCTCGAGGTAAAAAAGAAGGGAATAAAAGGAGTATCAGGGTAGGGAAAGATGTTGCTGCCATATTGTAAATCTGTGGAAGAAAAAAAAAAGTGTATTTTCGGAACCTGAAAACTAAACAGAAACAGAAGCCCAGATTCACTTTTCAGAATGTTTGAGTTTCGCCAGCAAAGCTCTGTTCACTTGATATTCTCAGTCAGGAAACCTGAAGTCTAATAGCATGACCCAGCAGGGAGACTGTAGACCTTTACATGATTTATACCTGATAGCTATTTCACATTTGTCCTTTTGTACTATATGTAGAGGTATGATGACTATCACCCTGTACACAGGTCTCACATTTGTTACATAGAGACACATCTATCAAGCTAAATGTAGTAGGGGGGGGAACAAGTTGTTACCTATGTAGACCAGATATCGTCTGTTTTCTGCGCGCTTTTGACCAAGTCTCTTCTAGGTGGTCTCAGCTAAGCTTGTCTATGCTGTGGATTAGCTCTCTCTCTTTGTTGGTCTGAGATCTGCCATGCTGCCATATTCTCTCCTCGAGGGCAAGAAGGGACAAGCAGCGGATTGGGCAGAAAGAGAGAAAGAATGCTCTTCCAGAGAATGTTAATAATGTGATCTCATATCACCCTGATTGAAAGAAGCAATCAGAGGTTGTTAACAAAGATGGACCATGTTGTTGGTCTGAAAAAAAAGAGACAAATAGGGGAGTGAAAAAAGTTGCTCTCTGTGAAAGTTAGCATGAAAAAAGATGAAGGTAAAAAAAAAAGACCCAGACTTCAGTCTGTTACTAATCAAGTCCTGCTCTGATCTCAGAGAGGTGTATCATGCTCTGAGCGCTTATGCTCAGTTAGTTATAGTCAGACATTAGCCCTGCTAAATCAGGGCAGTTTAGATTTTCCAGCGCTCTCCATATCTTTGGATCTCGTTTTCCCCTTGAAATCAAAACAGGAAGTCCAATATGTTCCCTCTCCTCCTATTCCCTGCATGGATTGCTTCCTGAGGCCACCGTATAGATTTGGGGGAGGGGTAATCAGAGAGTTGGAGAAAGGAGGTTAAAATGTGCATTTTCAGTTTCTATGTTACAGAGGCCCTCCGCTTCAATATAGTGGTATCCTGCTCGGTCACAGTGCTTCTCTTCGGGCAGACCCATTGCAAATGGCCATGAAATGCATTTCAACATGAGTGTTTTTAATGTCCTGTCCTGGTTTTATCAGTATGCTGTGAGAGTCTTTGTGGACATGGTTCTAGATTTATTAGGCAGCAGTTGAAATGTTCACAGATTCCTTGACTGGACACTATCAGGGGAAAAGATACACAGAAAGAGAAGGGAATGGATATTTGGAAAGCCTACTCTCAACTCCTCGACTTTGGATGATCTTACCAACTGGCCACTCAGTCAAGATAGTCCATGGTCTGTTCTGGGGCTCAGAGGATTTGTAAGTTAACTACAGCAGTAGGGAACGGAACAGAAGCAGACAACAACTGTGGTGGCAGAGCCTCTGTTACAACCAGCCTCACTTGCTCCACCCCCTCCTTGGCTCACTCTCACGCCCCACAACTCTCACGCCCCACACACACCATTTGTCTGGGGTTTTATGACCCACAGAGTACACACAGGCCATTCAGAGTTGGCTTCAGTGAGATACGACGGTGGGGCTCAGGCTAGGCAGGCACGCACACACACACACACCACACCACACACACACACCACACACACACACACAACACACACACACACACACACACTCCACACACAACACACACACACACACATCAACAACACACAGTCTTGTACAGCTAACCTTGAACATCACACAGGGGACATACACATTCCAGTCCCCATTCAAAATCCTATTTTCCTAACCCTAACCCTATCCTACGCCGTACTCTTATCCCTAACCCTAACCCTAACCTTTATACCCTAACCCTAACCTAACCCAAAAACCTAAACTTTATCCTAACCCTGAATACCTAAACCCATACAACAATAAGCCCTACGGCCTCCTAACCTCTAAATTTAACTTACATTCTAACCCTAATTCTAACCTTAACCCCTAAACCCCCTAGAGAAAAATAAGCAAATTTTTTTGACAGAAAACTTGTGGACTAACAAATGTCCCCAGTTGCGTCAATTTTTTACTTTGGTTTACTATTCTGTAGGGGACTGTCTGGTCCCCACAATAATAGATTAAACAGTCCAACACCACACACACACACACACACACACACACACACACACACACACAGCACACACACACACACACACACACACACACACACACTACAAGGTT
>NC_036860.1:6620003-6627565 GCF_002910315.2 Salvelinus sp. IW2-2015
CGGGCCAGGTAGAGCAGCAGGCAGGCCCCACAGCCTGTCTCTTATACACATCTAGATGTGTATAAGAGACAGGAGTCTGGGGGTGTGTGGTAGAGAGAGAGAGAGAGAGAGAGAGAGAGGGAGTCTGGGGGTGTGTGGTAGAGAGAGAGAGGGAGTCTGGGGGTGTGTGGTAGAAAGAGAGAGGGAGAGAGTGAGAGGGAGTCTGGGGTGTGTGGTAGAGAGCGAGAGAGAGAGGAAGTCTTGGTGTGTGTGGTAGAGAGAGCAAGAGAGAGAGAGAGAGAGTCTGGGTTTGTGTGATAAAGAGAGGGTCGAGAGAGAGAGGGAGTCTGGGGGTGTGTGGTAGAGAGAGCGGGAGTCTGGGGGGGGGGGGGGGTGGGAGAGAGAGAGAGAGAGAGAGAGAGAGAGAGAGAGGGAGTCTGGGTTTGTGTGATAGAGAGAGGGTCAAGAGAGAGAGGGAGTCTGGGTGTGTGTGGTAGACAGGGTCGAGAGAGAGGGAGTGCCCCTGAGCTGCTCCAGCTGCTGCCCAGAGTGGTGCTGACAGCTGCGTTACGTATATTTTGGGAGCCTGGAGTTCGCCTGGGATAATAATGGGCTTGATTTGGAGGAGAGAGGGGGGTTGATACATCGCCAGACACCACACTGTGTACACAACCATGCCACTCCTCGGGCCATGGCACGAGTATAGGTTAACAATCTGGTGATGAGAATACAAACAGAGCACTGGGGGGAATTCTTCTAGTCAATGTCATCATATTCTATTGTGTTCGTGCAACTGACTGTGAATGATCTCCTATAATAAGAAACTCCAGCAACTGTTGTGCTCCAGGCAGTACATGAAACAGTCGATTACAACTCTAATCCAACCTGTATACGACCCAGCCAGTTCTGTTTGAGTTGGTTTCCAGCTATTGTTGTCCTGACTCCCGTGGCACAGAGCCCTTGCTAAGACAAACACATACACCGGTGGTCAGTTAGGTTGAAGGATTGGGGTGAAAGCACTTACTGTCCCACCTCAGTGCACAGGAAGCCACCTGTCTGACGTAGCTGTGTTCACTGGTTAGAGCTCGCTGCCTGGCCTTCTGAATCAGCCTCTGTATAGTAGCTGTGTGGTACAGCACAGAGAGCTCATATGGCAACTCAGCTGACCTGCAGACCTGAAACTGAGAGAGGGCGGGGTTCACGGGCTAGAATAGACCTCCACGACTGATGTGAAGATTTAGTGGTCAGTTAGAACCCTAAGCCTAAACCTACACTCTACAACATAGGAAACTAGTGCCACTAGCCTTAGGGTTCCAAAACATATGAAATGGAGCAAAGAGAAGACATATCATTTTTTTGAATATATCCAAATAATTAAATTAGAAAACATCGAAATCTGACATTGTAGTTAAATATCACAATTATAACGGTCATGCCATCTAATAACAATGCTTCCTTGGCATCTCAACTTAGTTGACCTAAGTTGTATACATCTGAAATGAAAGATACAGTATGTTCTATCCGTTCTATTTCTACAGTTCCTCTCCTCTGTGGTTCTGCAGGCTCTGGAACCCTTCAGGCTCCTGGTGATGACTCATTTCTTCGGCTCCTTTCTGGCGAGCGTCGATCCCCGTTTTAATGGGAGCCTTCTTAACTGCTCTTTCAGAGGAATTTACAACCCTGGCCCTCACCGCTCGCGCACTCACTCGGCCCACGAGATGGGAGGGAGGGGAGCACACTGGCGCATTGTCCTGACACAGCCAGGAGTGGAAATGTACCACCAGAAGCGAGGTGGTGGGACTGGCGGCAGGGCATGTGTTCCTGAGCATGTGATTGCGTGCCTGTATGTGTAAGTGAGTGAATGAGTGAGTGGATAAAGGAGAAGGGCTGGAGCTCTGTAGGTTCTCTCTGTAATTTCTCTCTCCCTGTGCAGCGTAATCACTTCCATCTGAGCCCTGCCCAAAGAGAGAGAGAGAGAGAAATGGTGGAGGGGCCTCGTCAAGGAGGTGAGAGTTAAACACACACACCCATATCATATGCACACACTCATAAATAACCCATATTCCTGCAGACACACAACACCCACTAATATACACATCCAGTCTACATATTCTCATTCCAAAAACATACTAACAGTAGAACAGTCACATTCTACAAAGCTTTCAGACAAGCAAAAACACCCTAACAGTCATGTCCAGTCTCGCACCACTCATCAAATCCTTCTGGGACATTATTACATTTGCTACTACTAGCCCTCTAAACCAGTCATATCAGAAAAAGAAAAAAAACATTTAATCTCATTGAAAACTTTAGCCCACACTATCAATAGAAATTGATTGAGCAACTCTTAGCATTGTGTGGTTATGGTAAGGGCATAAGACCGCATTTTCTCATTTCCTTCCTTCAATCGTGAGGTTGTTTCTTCCTCTTTGTTGGGGGTGGTTCCATCTGTCCTGCTGCACATGTTGAGCTGTATGTTGGAAGGCCTTGGGGAGAGACAGACAGGCTCTCCAGACCAGACGTTCATGGTCAACGTGCAGCGTAACTAATAATAATAAAAAATAAAAAAAAACAGGCCCTTCTGCACAGAAAACCCTCTGCCAAGCGGACCGCTCAGATAGATCTCCGCTGTACCGCTGACCACAGGGACAACTAAAGTAGGCCAATCCCTAATGCCGAATGAGGTCTTATCAGTTCTATGTCGTCCTTTACCATCCTTCAGAACAGAGGCTGAATGAGAAGATGAAAGTAAAAAGAGAAAAATAAAAGGTGAAAGGAGAGATGCCGTGTGATCTTATCAGAGAGAGAGAGAGAGAACATTCCTGAAGCGACTGCAGGCTACATACAGACAGTGAATAGAGGCCCCGTAGGCTTGGATTTAGTGGTGTCTGCTGCCTGCCAGTGCTGCTGGTTTGAACATTTCCTCTGAATCACCAGAAAAAGTATCCTAAATTACACCGTGCCCCCCTGGCACACATTACAGTATTAAACATTCTGAGGAGAAGAGGAGAGGAGGTCCATGACTTTACCTAAGCGTTCTTCTATCTCTAGTGAGCAACATCCTCTGCTGCTCTTCCATCCCCAGTCACTCACACTGGGTTAGCTCACTTCTACATGTCCTGTTATCCTGGGTGRCACAGGGSGCAGCCACTCTGTCATGGTTTTAGCACAGTTACAAATGTCTGCTCTTGCTAAATRTTTGTTTTCTTCTGCTGGGTCAATATGTCTAATAACTAATAAGGGTSCTGAAATCCTACAAATTRGGGTTGCTGGCCTGGRTGTTGGCTGAATTAGGGATTGACAACACAATCCTCAATAACAGAAGACTTGCTGGGAGCCCATCCAATTTCCTGGSGATGTTGAGTACTACTACTGACCTAGTTACTGACATTACAGGGGCCGGGCCAGGTAGAGCAGCAGGCAGGCCCCACAGCAGACAGACAGCAGTCTCCTGTCTCCATCGAAGCCAGCCAGAGGCCCAGTGGTCCTGTTTCACTGTAGGCCAGGGAGACCCGCCTTCAGCCCAGCCCGCCGCCATGGGTCCAGCGTCCGGCTGACGGATACACTTTGGATCCACTAACAGGCAGGGTGGGGTGCAGTAAGAGTGCTCGTAAAACACYGGGCATAAAATGTGAGTTTATCAATAAGGCTTCCTGTTCAGACGGGAGGGGATGTGCTTGGATGGAGAGCGATTGAGGTGGTGGAGCTGCAGCCGTAGCTGATACCAGCTGTCTGAATAAACTCTAATTAGCACCACCACACCCTAATCGCTTGGAGGTGACAGGAGCAAATGTTCCTAGTAAACCACCCAGGAACAACAGCCTAAATAACATGGGAGAATGACTGTGTGTGACAGGTGACCGCCTCACCTCCTGGACCAAATGGCCTGGTGAAACACGGCAGACACAGAATAGAGACATTCAAAACGACAACAAAAACAAATCAACTCAACAATGTGTGAATTCAAGCTGCACTGTTATTCCTACACCCTTACCTCCACCACCATAAAAATGCTGAACATTCCAGAAAGAAAAAAACAACTAAACAAAAAATCCCTGATTAAAATTCAATATTGGGAAAGACAATAGGCTGCACAGGATCTAAACTGCATTATGATGAGAGTCACAGCATTCTCCCCCAATTTGCGATAGAATAGCGTGGGCATTGTCATGGGTATATGGTTTTAGCATCGGGCTGGATCTTGACCGAAGCCGTTCCCTTCCTCCTTAACCCAAATTCTCTCTCTTCTTGACATCCCGAAAGAGCTTAATTCCCATGATGCATCCCAATAACTGATAATAACACAGTAAGTACAATGATGCAACATGTGACCTAAGTAGAACATCTGATATGTTGTTTTACCTCTATGAGACCCAGTACGATGCGGGCGGCACCCGGCCACACCAGGTTCCTCTTCAGGGACTCTTTCATCACCTGCACAAAGCCCTGGAGGGACGACACACACACACACGCACACACACACACACACAACACACACACACACACACCACAACACACACACCACACACACACACAACACACACACACCACACACACACACACACACACACACACACACACACACACCACACACACACAACAACAACACACACACACACACACACACACACAACACACACACACACACACACACACACAACACACACACACACAGAGTGTTGTGACCTCTCTTCCTGTGACTAAATGAGCTGTTAATGAACTGTCTGTCCTCCGGGGCCACAGTGTCTGCTCAGTCACTCAGAGAACCAGCTGATATATATTGACCGTGTTTAACTTTATCCCCTCAAGTCCCTGCTTGTCTTACTTGCTGAATTGCAGACCTCCAGGATCTGAGCTAAGCGTGACTAAAAGCTTGTTATTATAGGTTTTAGTGAAAAGACTCAGGGCATTTTAGATAAAGCCTCATTACTCTTTTTAGGCCCTTAAAACCTCTCATCATTGTCACAGCAATTCCCATGTAGGGAATCATGATCACCTTTTTGTTAACCTCATCTAAGGCCTTTGTAACCCCTTCGCCCTTCCCTGTGCTGGTTAACATTGACCCTCTGGTAGATGTTGTCTGTGGTGACGACTTTCACACAGGCCACAGAATCCACATGGCAACAGGAGTGTGGCGCAAAACTAATATTCCCATGAGAGCTCTGCAGGAGCCAGTCAGTGTAGTTCTCTGCACCACAACAATGGAACTGAAACGCACATATACACTATCAAAGTTACAGAGACCATTCCCCTGGTAAGGAGTGAATAGCACGCTACTTACTGCATGCTGTAGGTCAACGATGGAAACCTTATACCTGGGGCTGTGCTGCACGATCACCTCGTTGACTTTCAGTGTGATCCTTCTCTCCACCTGCAGAGGGTGCAGAGAGCACAAAAAGCATTTTCACCCTTGTCACTCAAGCAATACTAGTTGAATTCCCTGGAAAACATACAGTGATCATCCAAGACTGCAGTAGGTTGAGACAGCCGAGCAGAGTCGCGTTGACCTTGTTTCTGAAGACACTACCAGACACTATCTGCAGACTTGAGGATCAGCATTAGGAAGTGTGTGAACTGCAGAGTACAAACAACTAAGATGTTACTCTCCAAAAGCAAAATGCAAGTGTGGCAGAGCTCGGACAGGTTATGATTTAGTATGTGAAGAATGGAACACGGCATATTAACTGTTCTCCAAAACATAAAGCCCCAAGTTACCATATCTCACACTGTGCTGTACTACCCACCAATCCAAGGAGCAGACGGCTGTCTGACCACGCCCAAATGCTACCCAGGAAGGCCAGCAGGGAGACGATGATGCCCACCACTATGAGGAGGATGGAGGTGTGAGACATGCCCTGGGATGTGTGGGTGAAAGACTCCATTTCCGTGTAGGCGGGCCGAGACATCGCACCGACCAGGGCCAAGCCAGACACTTGGTGGAACATTAACACATGCCATATAAATCACAGGTTAGTCAAACAACTGTAGTTTTCTCATTATAACCTTTAAACCTTTTTAATGGTTCACTCTAGAGCAATTGGAGTCAGTCAGGCACATATGTGTTCTATGAAAGTGCCCCTGGAGTGATCAGGACAGGTAGTAGTGTATATTTGAGGACATTGTGCATGTAAGAGGTGAATGTATGACTTACCCAGAATAGAGTGTTTAGGAGGATAAAGAAGAACTTTTAAAATATTTTCTTCCAAACTGAAAAGTATACAGGAATTTTGAAGTCCACATTCAGTATTTCAAATTTTATAGTCACTTCTCTATATTTCTATATTTCTTCACGATTGTTCCCCTCTCTCGTTTAATCTCGTACTGTTATTTATGACGAACTTGTTTTTGTCAACAGTCCATGATGTCCTATCGAAACAAACACCTTAGGCCGAATAGAGTTGCCCCTAGACGTTGATCTTGGGCCAGTTTCGCATTTCCCCTACTAATGGTTAATGTTAGGATTGGGGAAGGGGAAGCTGTTGATCCTACACCAGCGATGTAGCCTACTGAGCGATGTGAAGAGCTTTTAAACAGTTTCACCAGGCATCAAGTAAATCAAACAGTTTCACCAGGCATCAAGTAAATCAAACAGTTTCACCAGGCATCAAGTAAATCGGACGCAGAACGGCAGAAAATAGCCGTACGAGATGCGGAGCGTCATTGTTGTTGCGCGTCATATTCCCCAGACACAGAGCAGTACTATTGGTTACATTTTCACTTGGAAATTCCATCCTCTTTCCATTTGGTACAGGGTGGAATTTGGGATCAGAGGCCCTGCCACCTCTGGTGCCTGAGGCTTGGCTCTTTTTCCATCTCTGGCCTATTGGTGATCATGCTCTTTTAAGAGGTTGGTTAAAGCTATTTATTGTATAACAATAATCCCCCTTGTTCCACAATAACATATTTGTTTACCAATTCCAAACATGTCTTCAAAGTGTTATTTTGGTAAATTCAGGAATTTGTTTGGTAGTGGTATTTGGTTATCTGAGATTTTAAATGAGATCTTCCCCCCTCTTGTTTTACATCCATTTGGCTGGATCCATTACCACTGTCTGGGTTACCAACTCAGTTCTTGATGCCTTCTTGCTTCATACCTATTCTCTGAGGGAACTACCTGAAGCCTTCCAGTTTAGTATAGGCCTATCACTTTTTAGTCCAGCCCTCAGAGGCAGGTGCAGCTTGACTTTTTTTCTGCAAAGCAGTCATATCATCAAACAATGGAGGAAGATTGGAGCTGGAAAGAGGCAAGTCAAGTCACGTATGATACGTAGGGTATGATAGATCACAAAGCTATGTAATAAGGTTACAGTCACATTATGTTTTCTACTTAATGTCTCAATACCTTATTCTGGTATAGTTCTTACATTTACCTCTATCATCCCTCCCCCTCGGCTATATTGATATATCAATGAGTGTTGTGTGTTTGGGTACGTTTACCAGTTGTGGAAAAAGTACCCAATTGTCATACTTGAGTGAAAGTAAAGATAAACTCAAGTAAAAGTGAAAGTCACCCAGTAAAATACTACTTGAGTAAAAGTCTAAAAGTATTTGGTTTTAAATATACTTAAGTATCAAAAGTAAAT